>NC_068280.1:4819816-4989816 GCF_025860055.1 Xyrauchen texanus | reverse complement strand
ACAGGACACAACCTTTTAAGCTCGAATTGGGCCTGCAGAGAAACAATTATTATCTAAATATTCATATCTACAGTCTTGAGCAACACAAAATCAGCATTGTTTTAAAGCTTAGAAGAACAAATCAGAAGTGTTCCATTTTGATAATTGTGCACTCTCCATTTTATTGTAATCTGTAAAAACATCAAACTGATCAAATAGCCATGTTTCGTATGTAATTTAGAAAGCACGAAGAGTAGAATACAACCAGCAGATTTGATTTACTGACATACAAAAATATAGCAAGAAATGTAAACAGGTGTAGCTTATAAGCCAGGTTTTATCTAATAACTTCACAACAAATAGACAGAACATAATATATCACATACCATTACTTAGGCCTTGTTCAGACTGCCACTAAAAATCAGATTTATTTGCATATCCAGATTTTATCCAGATGCGTTTTTGATAGTCTGGACAGCAAAAAACCCACATGAAATCTGATTTTTCCAAAGCTGATTCAAATGACATCGGGAGGTGGTTTCAAATGCGATTGCAATCTGATTTTATCAGATGCGTCTCAGTCCAGACACTCTGGCTGCTCAATTCGGATTTCAAATGTTTTTTTTTTTCGTCACTCTTAATGATGACTGCAGCACGGAACATCACAATATTTGTTTGGACAAGGTGCTTATTTGATGTACCTCCATTTTTCCCACATCTGTTTTGAAAGCGTCGTCACATGGGTACGCCTACGTTTTTACCAAAGCAACCCATGCAGATAGGTTGGTTATGTCTGAACGCGCTAATCTGATTTGATCACAAATACAGTCTGCCTGAAAAGATCTGATTTGAGAGGAAATCAGATTTGCCTGCAGTCTGAACATAGCCTTAGAGAAGAGGATTGCCATTAAAACGAGCTCACACACAACGTAATCAGATGCATAGATCATTCGCTAATAATCCACACTTTAGCTCTCCTGGATCGTATGACTTCATCTGAAATTATGTAGTACTTTATCCAGCATCATGGAACACTAAACCAATTGTAGTAGTATTCAGATCACGGTAACCAGAGGTGAAAGTCATCCAAATATGGGCAGAGAGGATTGTTCCCTGTAATTATATAAGGCCACCAGGTGATGGCGCCAAGTACATAACACAGACTTAATAATGGCTCAATTGACACAGAATGGAACTGAATGAGATCTTGTTACTCATGCGTGTATGCTTTGGGGAGAGAGCATACCTTTAGCCATTGTTTTGTTGCATGTGTATATAGTTCTTATGTACAATTATTCTGTTATATTTGTTTGGAGAGGCTTTTGGACACTTGGAGATGTTTTTGTACACTAAGATAAATTATTTTTGTAATGCCATAAATGTTATAGCTTTGTAGTATTAACACAAAATTTTGCTCTCTATAGGTGTCTTGAAAAGTTAAACCAGTGAAAACCCATAAACTCAGGCCTGTGCTTTTTGCCAGACCAATTCGAAAATGTGGCATTATTGCCTGTCATTCATTTTATACATTCAGGTTCTCTCAGGATGTGCTAGACAGATCATTTTAGATGTTTTTAAGATGCTACTATATGTCACGCTTTTGACATTTTGAGTTTTGAAATGGCATGTGAGGGGTGGAGTAAGCCAGTGTTGTAGTACTTGAGACCAGATTCAGACCATATTTTCATGGTCTTGCTGACTTCATGTGCTATCGGAATTATCGTAAATACGAGTTTCCCACTCGGAAGCACACGAACGACCCCTCAACTCGACTGGGAAACTCTGAGATAATTTGATGATGGGAGAAGTCCTAAACTTTCAACATGGTGGAGGAGAGTACAGTTTCTTTAGTGAATGACAGCTTTTATAAATGTTTCTAAATAGTAAAGTCAAGTTGTTTTATTTGTATAGCGCCTTTCACAACACACGTCGTTTCAAAGCAGCTTTACAGAAGATCAGGCATTAACAGAAGATAAAACTGTAATATCTATGTTGTCTTAGAGTCATCATTGTGTAGTTTGATTAAATACAATTGTGAACGATTGTGAATTGAGTTTAAAAATAAGCAATTAAATCATAAATATATTAATAACTCCAGTGAGTAAGCTGAAGGCAACTGTGGCAAGGAACACAAAACTCCATAAAATGTTGATTAATGGAGAAAAACAACCTTGGGAGAAACCAGACTCACTGTGGGGGTCAGTTCCCCTCTGACTAACATCATGAATATAATGCCAATATTACTTATGTATAGTTAAAATCATGGTTTAAAATGATTAAATTAAGTAAGTGTTAAGGGCCAGTGTTTATTCATAGATTTTGTATGAACTGTAAGATTAATGACCACAGTCTTTGAAGTCCATCTTGATTAACTGCAGATCACATAGATGCAATTGTCCTTGTTAATTGGCTGATGAAGGGTTTTGTTGGCAATTGATAGTCTATGTATTTAATTTCAAGAGTGTAGTCCATCATTAGACCGAGGTGATGCAGGCAGAGGTCAGTGAGGTGCATTACAGTTCAACCTGGCCGGTAATTTCGGCGAGGTCTATCCTAAGTCCAAGGTTCAGGCAATGGCATATGAAGTATCATATGTCACATGTTTGGAGTTGGCATCAGTTCATCCTCTGAAGTCCATCATAATAGACTGAAGTCATGTTTGGCTGGCACCGGCTGCTATTAGTCATCACACAGAGACACGTTACAGTGGAGTCCAACACGAAGCAGGAAAGGAGCTGGATCCAGCCGGTTCTGGTGACCTCAGGATAGGAGTCCTGAGGTTGAGACAGGGAAACAAATAATATCATATTAGCGTAGATGCCGTTTAATTTTTTACAGAGTTATAGATCATGAACAATATTTCTGGTTCCGGCAGACCTAACTAAAGCAGCCTAATTGTGAGTTGATGGATAAATTAGGTGTATGTCTGGCTAAATAAATGAGTCTTAAGTCTAGACCTAAAGTGAGAGAGTGTGTCTGCATCCCGAACAGAGTTCGGGAGACTATTCCATAGTTTAGGAGCCAAATATGAAAAGTATCTACCTCCTTTTGTGGATTTTGATATTCTAGGAACTATTAACAGGCCAGAATTTTGCGATCGTAATGAACATGATGGAGTATAGCGTGGTGGAAGATCACTTAAGTACTGCGGAGCTAGACCATTCAAAGCTTTGTATGTAGTTAACAGAATTTTTAAATGAATACGGAATTTAACAGGTAGCCAATGTAACGATGATAAAATGGGGCTAAAATAATCATATATTTTGGTTCTCATCAGCACTCTGGCTGCTGCATTTTGAACCAATTGAAGTTTATTTATTGATCTTGCTGGACATCCTCCCAGTAATGCATTACAATAATCTAGTCTTGAGGTCATGAATGCATGAATTAGATTTTCGGTATCAGCAACAGTGAGCATGTCTCGTAATTAAGCAATATTTCTTAGGTGGAAGAATGCTGTTCTACAGACATTAGTAATTAGATTTTCCAAGGACAGATTGGTATCAAATATAACATCCAAGTTCTTTGCTGTTGAAGATGATGTAACAGTACATCCATCTAGAGTCATTATATTTCTGTGATTTATTTAAAGGTTTTTGGTCCAATAATTAGTACCTCTGTTTTGTCTGAGAATTGTGAAATTTCATCAGGTTTTGAAGAATATAAAGTTGTGTATCGTTGGCATAGCAGTGGAAACTTATTCCATGATTCCTGATGATATCTCCCAGGGGAAGCATATACATGGAGAAAAGCAGAGGCCCTAAAACCGATCCCTGTGGCACTCCATACTTTGTTTGGTTTGACAATTCCTTATTTACACAGACAAAGTGGTAGCAGCCTGCTAAAAAGGACCTAAACCATGCTAATGCAACTCCACAAATGCCAACATAATTCTTCAGCCTATTCAAGAGAATGTCATGATCTATCATGTCGAAGGCAGCACTAAGATCTAAAAGCACTAGAAGAGAAATGCAGCCACGATGAGATGATAAGAGCAAGTCATTTCTAACTCTGATAAGTGCAGTTACAAATGCAGTACTGTGATGAGGCCTAAATCTTGACTGAATTGTTCATATATACTATTTCTCTGTAGAAATGAACATATTTGGGTGGACTCGGCCTTAACCCCGAGTCCAGTCAAGTTTTGTGAAATCTTCGACTTATCTGACAAACACTTTTGACTGACAATATCAGAGATCTTGGTGTTTATCCCGCATTTCAGTCTGCTGCATAGAATCAGAACTAGTGATGCCCAGTTCACAAATCAATAATTTTATTGAGTCAGTTCTTTTGAGTGAATTGGCCAAACCAGTTCGCAAAAGGCCTCGATTGGCTATTCAGTCCGGACTGCTATCTCACTGAATAATTTCCAGCAGTTTCTCACTCATTAAAACAGCATCGGGATATTTCAGAAAATGAAAAACAAACCAATTGTTGGATAAAATAGATATTTACCTACAGTCAACAAAAGACTGGTGCAAGACATTGGTGCTGTGTCTTGTTAATAATGGGCTGTTCACACGAAAAGCATTATTGGATACATCCATGCTGTTTTTCAGTTGTTTTTCTATTTAAACATGCTAAACGGATGTCTTTGACCATTGCATTACGTAACACTGTTTTTTGACGTCTTGTGCAGGAGTGCTACAATTGTTTTAAGTTCTTTTGTCAAGTGACATCAACTGTTAAAAACGTATCTCGAGACACTTGTGTCATAATCTATTCCCTGTTTATATCTGGAAGACGTCTATTTTACATTGTTTACTCATCTGCAATATTGTGTCTATGATGTCAATAAGCAAATATCTATGAGACGTTTATGATTGAGAATGATTGGAAATCTGATCTTTTTAAGATGATTAGCAGATGTTAGATGCTTATGTGACGCTCCTGTTCTACCCGCTCCGTACGGGACTTGAACCAGCGTCTCCGGCATGGGAGGTGGGTGCGCTAACAAGGAGGCTAAAGGCTACAGCCCCTATAGCGTCAGTCACTAGTGCACCTCTTGAGGTCAGGAGAGTGAAGTTTATACACATTGCACAGCTATCTATCAGCTGGCTCACGTTACACTCACCCCCCTGAACCTCACTCCCATCCGGGTCACGGCACCATTGTGACGCTTTTGTTCTACCCACTCTGTAAGGGACTCGAACCAGCGTCTCCGGCACGGGAGGTGGGTGCGCTAACAAGGAGGCTAAATGCTACAGCCCCTAGAATTAGTCGCTAGTGCACCTCTTGAGATCAGGAGAGTGAGGTTTATACACATTGTACAGCTATCTATCAGCTGGCTTCCATTACTCTTATCAAATGAAAAGATCTAAAACAGACATTTTGGAGACATACTTGTGCTGACTTTTAGAAATGGTCTCAACTCGGCGCTCTCCGGTCTTGGTCTTGACTCGGACTCGACGCTCTTCTGGTCTCGGTCTTGACTCAAACTCGACCTACTCTGGGTTTCTAGGCTGGATTTGTACTTGGATGAGCTGGTCTTGACTACAACAAAGGAATACGTATCTAGATTACATTAATCTTGTACGTGAGTAACATTAAGTTAACTCGCCTATAAATGTGACTTGTGGTAGATTCTAGATTAACGTGTCCTTCGCGAATGCCCCCTTGGATGTCTGGCTATTTAGTATGCTTTGGGTACTTGTATGCAAACGCAATATGTTCTTAAAATATGATAATAAAACTGCATTCCCAGCATGCCTCAGTGCCTTAATCCAGTACTGATAGCCCCTGTCACTACCAGTGAAATTACAGGCAGACTACCGAAACAAGTCAATCACACCCATTAACTATTGAACCCAGCTCTTCCAGCTCTCTTCTGGGCATTGTGACTGACAGAAGAAGAGAAATGAGAAAGACTAAGACAGATTGGAGATGTCTGACAGTCCCAGATATTTCTTCAACTTGTCCATCATTGACAACAAAGGTTTTGTTCCTACTGTCCAGACAAAATGACAACGCTCATTAAAGCAACTTGACGGTGTGGTTTGTGAATAAGTAAATAAGTAGAGTAGTGCATGGGGGCAGGTTATAGCTTGTCACTCCTAAAATGTCTCTAGGCTATCTAATGAATGTACACTGTCAATGATGTGCTGAGTGAGGAATGCTGTCTTTTGAACTCGTCATAGGGCACAGGCAAGGTAACTCAATAATCTGTTGACATTATATGCTTTAAAACAATTCAGAGACTTTTTTTTGCCATTAAATGGACAATATTTTGAATGGAAAGTGTTCAAAGCAAATGTGTACATCTTCTTATGGATGGCTGAATAGGTTGACTTGTTGCCACCAGGATGTCACGTGCCTCTGAGGCAGGTGCTTTGCTGCCATCATGTGGCTCACTACAGTTGAACATCTAGTATAGCATTAATATGTCTGCACATTTAAAGCAACTCTTTAAGCCCAAGAGCTATTTTAATGTCAAAAGTCTCCCTCCATGTCATCATAGCTCTGTTCAGGTAAAATGGGCCATCCGTTCAGCTAAAGTATAGCAAAACCATCATTGTGAATAAAGAAATGTGCTCTACGGTTATTTCTAATACTGTTACGTTCTGTTAAGACTTCATATACCATCCCCATGGATGGTAAGCAGTTTTGACAATTATAATATGCCCAGATAGCACATGTACATCTCTGAGATGTCTGTTTAAGATCTTTTCATCTGGGATGCATCACAATCTAATTTACATCTTCTAAACATCTAAAACAGATCATATTTATGAACGTACTTAATCAGAAACGTCTCAAAGACATCTGCTGAATGTCTGATTGACATCCGAGACATACTTATTGACATACGTCTAATAGATGTATTGCAGATGACCACACAACGTAAAAAATACGTCAACGCACACATCAAATAGACATCTGGGTGATGTACGAGTGCTTTCAGAGAATTTCTTTCCAATTGTCATTTTATGTGTAAATGTATTTTTTACTCATTACAGTTGTAATCAAATTGGTATAAATGTCTGTTAGTGTTTGTGTGAGGTGGTTGTGTGTATTTGAACACATTTACAGTATGGATGTCGCATTCATGCAATACTAATATAACACATTCAAACTTGAATTACTATTTGAGCAGTTTTAATGGAAGGAAACATCCAATTGTATCTCATAAGTCAGTTTGGCCCATTTTATCTGAAACTTAGTGGCCCATTTTAGCTGATCGCAACTAGTCTTCTTTCATAGTTTTATCAAAGAATTAGGTTGTTTTGCTAAATCACACATTTTCTTTCTTATACAGACCCTCGTGACACACTTCATAATACATAACAATTGGATGTTCAATAGTTGCTTATTTAAGAAATAATTGACAATGGACCATTGAATTATGTAAAGGATATTGAACATATTTCCAGTTTAGTAATTTGGCATGGCGGTCTTCAAGTTCTCTAGGGGGAACCCCTGGATTAAACCTCTGGAGTGGTGTGGATGACTTTTATGCTGCCTTTATGTGCTTTCTGAAGCTTCAAAGTTTTGAACCCCATTAACTGCATTGTATGGGCCTACAGAGCGGAGAAAGTCATAAACATCTGGGATGGCATGAAGGGGGTAAATGATGAGAAAATATAATTATTTTGGTGAACTATTCCTTCAAAGTAAATGGGTTTGTCTTGCTGTCCATAATGGAGGGGCTCGAGCACAGGACTGGGCTTGAGCTCTGGGATCCCATTCTTTTCTTTAAACATTGGCACACACAACTGAAATCAATGAAATGTCTGTCTATTCATATTTTCACAACATGACAGAGAACTGGTATCAAATGAACATGTGTGTTTTCATCTAGAAATCACTTGCAGCATCAATCCTTCACAATGACGTCACCCCCAAATTTCACAGCTCTTCGCCCCATTAATTTAGCCCTAGTGATCAAAAACAATTAGTGGATGTGGCGCTGTTTTTGTCTCCCAAAGCTCATTAGCGCACTACATGCACTGTCGAAGGGAGACGGGTGGTAAAAACAGTGGGCGCACGCGACGCGACGCATCCGAGAGCGGCAGCGAAGCGACTCTTGTCTGTCTGTCTGTCTGTCTCAGGTTAACAGAAACATCGCTTTGCATCTGAACGCGTCCCCAAGCCCTTAGCTCTGCGTTCTGGGGGAAAACTACACTCAACTGGACACCTCGGGGGACAAACTGCTCGAAAATGTTTACCTTGTTGTCGGCTATGTACTTTGTGGTGCGCGCGGCTTCGGCGCAGGTAAGACAGCGCAAGCGTAGCCTACGATGCTGCATGAATGACCGACCTCGTGAGTGCACGGTTTGAAAACAAGGTTGCATTAAAATAGCATAAACGCAAGTGAATTCCTTATATATATATATATATGGTTGCTTAAAATGTCTGTAGTAGGTTTATTTGGCATGCATTCGTCTTATTTATAATGCACGAGGTGAAAAATAAGTACGATGGGAGGGCATCGACCTCTTTTACGATGCCTTGTGTGCAGCACCATAGTTAGCACCCGTTCTGTTGGAGGCGCTGCTCCACCCTTTCCACAGCATGTTATGCAATGTTAACTTGGCTGAAATGCCTCTGTCCCAAGCAAGGTTAAATATCGCATCAATGTCTTGGGTGATCAGTAGTGCATTGCTTTAAACGGCTCTGTATTTAAGATGATCATAACAATAGGCCTAGCAGCCTGATGCTAGAGGAAAATGAAAGTAAAATGCAAAATAATAATGCATTGTTTGTGCTTAAACTAAGAAGTCCTGGCACAGATACAAAGGTAGCCCTGGAGTCTAATAGGCGTTTTGCAGTTTATTTGTTAATCCAGCATCATTTAAAAAACTGGTTATTACTTACTTGACCCTGGGTTAGCACATCTTTTGCTCAAATATGGTCTTATAACTCAGGAATACGTCACCCGAAAGCTATCAAGCTCCAAAAAGGACAAAAGAGCTCTATAAATGTAGTACATGTGACTGGTGCACAATATTCCAAGTCTTTTAAAGCCATACGATAGCTTTGTATGAGGAACAGGCCAAATGTAAGTCACTATTCACTAAAAATCTTCCCCTCCGCCAGAGCTCACAAATCTCATTCACGGCTTACGTTCAATTACTCTTGCTCTGAACAAGCTCTATAATGACTTCAATCACATTGATGATTTTTGGGTGAGTGAATGAATCCTTTAAACGGCACCTATTATGGCATTTAAAATGTTCCTAATATTGTTTTGGGAGTCCCCAACAACCGTTTTACATGCATGCAATGACAAAAAACACTTGTGTTGTCTTATAATATGCATTTATGTTTACCTGATTTGCTCACCGACTCCCAAATGATTCGTTCAACGACTCATTTTTCCAAACCCCTCCTTTGCGTGATGCTAATCTGCGGTGATTGGTCAGATGACCCAGTCAGTTGTGATTGGTATACTCTGTGCAGAGATTGTCGGAAACAGAACGCCCATCACCGCTTTGTAGTAAAAAAATCAAAATCAGAGAAGGAATTTGAGTTGATTTATGTTAGCGATCATAGCCCAAAGTTCGGTGGTAAAAACCCAATCAGTTATTGTTTGCGTTAGCCCAACACATAAACATATTGATAAAGCGCTGCATTACTACAAGTTATTGCTCTATTCTTTATGACAACTCCAATAACATCGACAAACATTTCACATATTTCAAAAAAATTTACATTGGAGACCTAGAAGCTGCGCTGAGCGTAACTTACACAACACACACAAGTACTTATTAACATGCTAAAAAACACATAAAAGCAACAATTATTAATAATACTTACAGGTTGTGATTCGGAGGAGGAAGCTGATCCAAATAAACTTGGTACTGAACCTTCCTTCAGTATCAACCGCTCGCTGAATCCACACTTGAAAGCGTTCATGTTCGTAAAGCAATGGTCATTAAAATGAGGTGAACACAGCACAAGGTTCGGGCTATACTTGTGTGGTATAGTTGTAAATATAAACTCTAGCCACTGATTCTTCACATGCTCGTCCCTGGGCAGTGAAAAAAAGGTCGCGTTTGATACGCACTTCAGAACACAGCGTCATGTTGTCGACATGATGTTTTCAAGTTTTCCCTGGTGTCTGCGCACGCAATGAGTGGGCGCGGCCAATTTGATAATTTTTCGTCTTGACGTCACAACGGAAAGGAAAATGACTCACTGGAAGAACGATTCATTAAATTGACTCAGAGTCGACTCCTACTTTTGAGAGACAATAACCTTTTTTACGGTGAACTTTCATATATAAAACTTTGCAGGATGTTTTTGTTCACTTAAATCTGTGTTACACTCTACATGAAAGGTAATTTTCAAAATTCCATAATAGGTGCCCTTTAAGAGTGCTAACCCCCTGTCAAACGTATAAAAGTGGCCTTAACCCAGGTTTAAAAAATATCTTAAACTAGGATTAAGCAAAGTGTGAAATGCCTATGGAACAGCTCAACTAGATTAAAGGTATATATCACACAAACTCAGTGGTGGATAAAGTACTGATTATTTTTTTAAGAGTAAATAAGTGGTTTGGTGAAAAGCTGATCAAGTAATTGCGTTACAAATTACTTTATTTTATATAGTAAATACACTTCCATTTTTAGAGCACTAAGACATTTTTGTTCTTTTTATTTTTACAATTTCTTTCATTTAAAATAATGCCCAATTCCCACTACTTAGTAGATCCTCGCGGTGGCACGGTTATTCACCTCAATCCGGGTGGCGGAGGACAAGACCCAGTTGTCTCCACTTCTGAGGCCGTCAATCCGCGCATCTTATCACGTGGCTCGAGACTCACAGCATGTGGAGGCTCATGCTACTCTCAGAGAACCACGCACAACTTACCACGCGTCCCATTGAGAGCAAGAACCCCTAATCGTGACCACGAGAAAGTTACCCTATGTGACTCTACCCTCCATAGCAACCGGGCCAATTTGGTTGCTTAGGAGACCTGGCTGGAGTCACTTAGCACACGATTCGAACTCGCGACTCCAGGGGTGGAGCAACCCAGGCCCCCAGATATTTTTGTTCTTGAAGTAAATTGATGCTTCCTTTCACCAAGGAGGCATTGAATTGATCAAAAATACTGCCAAAATCATGAATTGCAAATTATTATTACGGAGGCATTTTTCCAGAGGCATTTTTTGCCCCCGTATTTTGAATTTTGGGGATATTTTTGTTAATTTCGGTGTTATTTTTGCCCTGTTCATTTCTGAGACTATTGGCATTGTATCTTTCTACCGTATTTAAAAGATTGTTTTAGACATATATTAGCAAATAAACAAGATAACAAACTACATTGTGTTAATGTTTGGCATAGTTAAAACACTGCCTACATTAAATACAAGTGAAGTTTGATCAGTGGTTAAACGTGTTCAGATGTTCCCTCGTACCTGAATGAAAGGCTCCTTTCCAGAATAAAATGAAATATGCAGAAAATCACTGTATTACAATTTTTGTATAGTGACAGGAAGGAAGTTCTCAGCTCTGTAGGTCCATACAATGCAAGTAAATGGTGACCAGAACTATGAAGGTCATAAAAACATACAAAGGCAGCATAAAAGTAATCCATAAGTCTCCAGTGGTTAAATCAATATCTTCAGAAGATAAATCATAGATGTGGAAAAGAAACAGATCAATATGTAAGTGCTTTTAACTATAAATCTCCACTTTCTCTTTCACATTCTTCTTCTTTTGTTTTTGGCAATTCGCCTTCTTCATGCATATCGCCACCTACTGTGCAGAGAGGGGAATTTATAGTAAAAATGTACTTAAATATTTATCTGTTTCTCACCCACACCTATCATATCACTTTAACTATTGAAGTCTTATGGATTATTTTATGCTGACTTTGAATGTTTTTCAAAGTTCTGGTGCAACTTGAACTTCAAGAGCCAATCAGGAACCTAAACCTATATGGCCAGTGCAAAGGCAGAATTTCTCAACTCGACCTTTTTATGAGCTTCTTGGCGTTTTGCCCATATATGGAATTGGTGTGGGCGTGAAGGATGAGCTGACGTCACAGATGACGTTCATGGGGAATGTGTTCGTTTCTGGTGGAGAAGAGCAACAGACTCGGAGAAGTCAACTACATATCCCAGTGTACATCTCGTTTTTATGCCACAATGCAAACCGTATGACATTTCCATTCAAGACTAGAGGTGACCCTCCGTTCAGTCCGAGTTGGAAAGCAGCAAGTCTCTGGCGCACATCTTAACCTACACAATCACGACTGAAAGATGGTGAGAAATCCGGATCCATCCATTTTAGAGCTGTAGTATATTGTAGAATGAATCATGTTGTGCATAAGATGGCGGGCTACTTTAATTTGAACACTTCTGAAGGAAATATTGATTCTGAAATATGACCTTAAGAGCTATAATATCAAAGAAATGTTGTGAATGATATTAAATGGGCATTTCCGCTGTTGTGGAGTCGGTGTAACATCGTGCAGGCGTAATTGTTTGCAGACAATCTTTGGCGCGTAAATTGTTGAATTTGTATATAATATTAACGGAATATGACATTCAAATTTCAAATGCTGAAGTTACCGTTGCTACTCTGGTCGCGTGACTCGAGTCGCTCGGAGCATCAATTGCGACCCCATCTCATTCATTCATGGTTTTATTTAAATTAATAATGTTTGTTTTACATAATCTTTTGGTTTGAAAACCTACAAAGAATGTTCCAAGACCGTTTAAAGTTGGCTCCCAAAATATTATCCAAATTAGAGCCATACACTTACGTTAGCGTAACGTTCTGGGCCCATTTTCTGAAACAAATGACGAGCAACCTCTGGACTTTGTCAAATGTGTAATTGGGCCTGCTCAACCGCTCGGAGTGGGATTCGAACCGTTGTCTCCGGCATGGAAGGGGGCGTGTTAACGAGGAAGCTACAGTCCCCAGGGCAGTTGCTAGTGCACCTGTTGAGGCCAGGGGAGTGAAGTTTACACACTGCACAGTTACTTACCAGTTGGCTACCGTTACACTCACCCCCCCCCAAACCTCACTCTTATTCACCATTGTAAACGGTCCTGCTCGACCTGCTCCGAACGGGATTCAAACCGGAGTCTCCAGCCTGGGAGGTGGGCGTGCTAACAAGGAGGCTAAAAACTACAACTTAACTGCACAGCTACCTACCAGCTGGCTACCTTTACAAATGCACTTGATTTGTGATGCCATGTCAGTTTCATTCATGCAAAATAGGTCATGGATTTTTTTTGTCTCACTTCAGGCTGAACCAATCCGAGTTTTGGTGACTGGCGCAGCTGGACAGATTGCTTATTCTCTGCTGTACAGCATTGCCAAAGGAGATGTGTTTGGCAAGGACCAGGTAAGATGGCGAATGTTTATCATTGCATATGTGTACTGTTTCACATGCTATATTTTAAAAATGGACTGTATAGAAAGAAAATGTTGTATATATAATGTGCCGCAAGCAGTAATCTAGTATTCCATTCCAAACAGAGCCGTATAGTTCTTATACTGCAAATTTTGCCAGATGTAGTAGGGCATGGCCATAATTTTAAAACTTCTCTATTTCAACTCATTTTTTGATAGCACTACCAAACATGAAGATATTTCTACACAAAATGTTATTCAAAATGCAAAATAACTATGCAAAATGTACATTTACTACAATATTTATGAAGTAGGCTGGAAAAGTCTAGATAAACTTTGATCTTGGTTTGTTGTCTGAAAGTTTATAGGCTCAATCGGGTCAGAAATATGCACAGAAAATTTTTCAAAAAGATAGATGGATCGAAAGATAACAAAAGAGAAAAATACAAGAAAGAGAGCTTAATTTAAAGCAAATTAAGACTACCTCAACATTAATCCAGATACATTTGAAAACAGCGTTTTCATTTTCGAAATGCTCTCCGTCCACACGGCCATTTTACATGTTTTTCATAAGTTGCCAAGTTTATATTTAACAATGCTATCAAAGTGAATATCATGCACAACAATGCTGCTACAACATGGGCCGCCATATTGATTGTTTTGGGTTGGATGATCAACAACCGTGTCACATGACTATGAATACATCATCGTGTTCAGATATCTCCATTTTCACTCTCTACGCTACAACTTGAAACATTTTCAAATGTATCCACTTGGGAGAGCGATTTCTGAAAGCTCCGTCAAAAGGGGCATCTTAGTGTGAACGGAAGGCCAAAACTTTGGGGGGAAAAAAGATACGTTTATAAAAGAAGGCCTATTGTGGGTTTGTTTACATTTGAATTTTTGAATCTGTAGGCGTTTAAATAGTCTTGACCTGTTTGAACATTCCATCAATGTAAGTTTATGGGATTTTTCGCAGATTGGAATGTCCGTTGTACAAAAAAAAAAAAAAAGTAATCCGTTTGAAAATTCAAAGCAACACAAGTCAGAACAGACTGAAGGTCTGTGCCAAATTTTGTAGATGTTGCTTGAAAGCTCTGGGAGGAGTTACTGTTTATAATTTTGGTCTTTAAGGAATTTAGAAAAACATAAAATAATGTCTGTATAATAAGATGACCAGTTGTTTGCCAACAGTGTAGCATACTACTGAAACATCGCATAAGTATATTCCAATGTTAACACGGCCTGTTTTGTGGCTGATGCTTTGTAACGTATTTTGTTTCTTTTCATTCAGCCCATCATCCTGGTTCTGTTAGATATCACTCCGATGTTGCCTGTGCTGGATGGCGTTGTCATGGAACTGCAGGATTGTGCTCTTCCACTTCTGAGGGGTGAGGGTTGCAATTCATGTGCCTGATCCCAGATCTGTTTCCCTCTTTTCCATAAATTTACAATTTAAAGCTTTATTTTTTTTGTCCTTTTTGGAGCTTTAATGAAGTTGTCACTATGAACTAAGCAGCGTAAAGGAGATTATTCAGAATGTCTCGTTTTGTATTCCAAGGGAAATAAGAGCATCTGTGTTTGGAATGACACCAGGGGAGTAAATAATGTCAGAATCTTCATTTTTGGGTGAAATATTCTTTAAATCCTCTTTAAAAGAAATCAATTCAGCGATAGAGTGCCTGACAGAATGAATGAAGAAAATTATCTTTTAATTAATTTTGACCTTATGAGCCTTTGATATCAAAATCAGGTTGGGGAAGATATGGCTGGACCAGTTGTCAATGGACTCCAGTGAAAACCGGTTTAACTGGCTCATCTCTCTCTCTCATTTGGTTTATTTATAGTCAAGCTCTATCCACATCTTGAATGTGTTAAATGCACAAGAGCAAGCATGAGACTGCAGAATAGCACTGCAGAATCAATGCAGAATGAGTGTTTGGGACACTGTTTTTGATGAGCGGGGAGGTGTGACTAGCCTCAAGTCATCTTATTGGCTTAAACTGTAGGATGCTGTTCATAGTCAGGAACCAATCAGAAACTTGGTGACACAACAGGGGGGGTTGGAGGGGAGGAGTCCAAAGAACAAGTTCTATCGCAAAAGCTGAGCTTTGGTTGAAGGTCCACTCTGATAAATAGACTGTCATTCTGAAGATTATCAATGCAATAAGCCATTTCAGGAAATATTGACAGCCTGATAAATGATTTATGGCCATGAGAGATGAAAGCATTAGGAGATAATGTGAGCACATCCTCTGGAGATATTTTAGTATAGGTACAATTGTAAAAAAAAATTTAGTGTGTGCACTTTAGGTGATTGGACCATGATAGGAGCGAATTATGTCACTCGTTCAATCACATACTGTCCTTTCTTGCTTGCTAAAACTAAATTGTACTTTGGTTTAAAACTTGTGTTTCCTTTGACCCTAGAACAGTGGTTTGCAATTTGTTTTTTTTAGGTCCCTTTGTAGAATGCTTACCTCCCCAATAATTATCATCATAATCATATTTCTTTGAATGCTAATCAGTATTGAGTTGCTATAAAATTGCTACTTTTTGGCACTACTTACAGTGGCTAGAAAAAGTATGCGAACCCTTTGGAGTTAGCTGGTTTTCTGCATTAATTGGTCCTAAAATGTGATCTCATCTTCATCAAAGTCACGAGTATAGATAAACACAATGTGCTAAAGCTAACAACACCTCTTTCATCTCTTTGTTGAACGCATCCCATTAAAAATGCACAGTGCTGTGGAAAAAGTAAGTGAACCCTTGGATTTAATAACTAGCTTTTGTTGATGCCATTAGCCTAGTGGTTCACATACTTTTTCTAACCTACACTGTTAAAGATAAATTTTAATGCATTATAAACAATTTTTCTTTTGAGAAAATAGCTTTAAAAAGACAAAGTCATACTGCTTTGCATAGTATCCCATTATAGTGAATGAAACATCATTCGGTTTTGGCATGTAGTGTCAACGCACCAGATTTGAATTTGTGGTCACAAATGAGATTTTTAGGGCAGTCAACTGTAAATATGGTTACAATGTTCAGTAAATCATGTATAAAATAGTCTGTAAAGATCCTATGTTAGTCTCTTTGTCATTCTGTACCCCCTTGTTTCTCTCTATTTCCCTCCACAGAGGTTATTCCCACTGATAAAGTTGAGGTGGGCTTTAAAGATCTTGATGCTGCCATCCTGGTGGGCTCTATGCCCAGAAAAGAGGGCATGGAGAGGAAGGACCTGCTGAAGGCTAACGTGGCCATTTTTAAAACCCAAGGTGAAGCACTGGAAAAGTATGCCAAGAAGACTGTCAAGGTGAAAACTAAATTCAACCATTAATGCTGCATTGCACACATCTGTTTATGTAAGACTAAAGTTGTTAAACACGGAACATTAAAATTCCTCACAGGCTAAACTTTAATCTGGCTGAGGATTTTTTTTTTTCTGTTAAATAATTTGTACCTTACAATAGGGTTCCTGAAGTAAATATCTTTCTCTCTATATATATATATATATATATATATATATATATATATATGGTACTGATTTTTAACATACAACAGTTATTGAATATATAGGCTATAAATATTTTTTTCCTTAGGTGCTGGTTGTTGGAAACCCAGCCAACACCAACTGTTTGATTGCCTCCAAATCTGCTCCCTCCATTCCTAAGGAGAACTTCTCCTGTCTGACCCGTCTGGACCATAACAGGGCTCGCTCTCAGGTCTAAAACCCATTGTCTTTTTCCCTTTCAGTCAATACTCTTAAACTGTGTCTGTATGAGCTTTGTGTTTCCTGAGGCACAGGTAACTTGAGCTTTTCTTTAATTTCCATCGCAGTGGCTACATTTTGCAAGCAATAAAAATTAAGTGACATATTGTGAATATTGCAATAATTTTAATGCACTTGGATATTACCCTTCCTACAGACCTCATTGTTTGACTAGTTAATTTTTTTTATTTAGTGAAAAACAGTGTTGAAAACATGCTTTGATTTTTTATTTTTTTTTAATAGATTTTTATTGTATTTTAGATTTTGCTTTAATCCCAAAAATGACAATTCTCATCATTTACTCACCCTCATGCCATCCCAGATGTGTATGACATTCATCTGCTGAACACAAACGAAGATTTTTTTAAAGAATATTTCAGCTCTGTAGGTCCATACAATGCAAGTGAATGGTGGCCAGAGCTTCGCTACCCGCTAAAATGCAGGACAACACGTGTCCCTTATGGGATAAAATACTGGACAGATCAGCTAAAACGGGACCATTGTAAACCCTAGCAGCAATAAACATAGCATATGCCACGTCTCTTGTATTTAAGCCATTGACAAATATAATATTTGATACTGCCCTCATGAAAACATCAATTGCATTTTTATTTTTTTTGAAAATGCTGAAATGTTACACCATGTACACTTACTATCCTGTCAAAATGCATTTATTTCCATCTTGGTAAAGAAAACAAATAATGTGTAACAATATAATGCCTTGCACAGTATAAAGATAGAAATGCACTAAAATAGCACAAATTCAAGTAACATTAAATGTTTTCCAAAGTCTAAGTGGGAGGTTGACTTATTGAAAGTAGTCATCCCCATAGGTTGAGTATTCATTCATAATTTCATTCATTTCATATTTCTATATTCATACATTTACATTTTTAAATATTAATCTCATAAAAAAATATACATTTGCAACTGCTGTGTAAATACATTAATTCCAGCTCGGTGAGAATACACATCATTTCCACTTCAGATGTAGCTTCTGTGCCACCTTTGCTGTGTAAAGATGGATTTAGTCCCCATAGGTTTAGTATTCATTGCAATGGGCATTAAATCTCTTAAACACTCATCCTCTGCGATATTAATCTGCCGGTAGACTGACAATCCGCTTTGTTGCAGCTATCGTGAAGCTGCATTCATGATTCACGTTTATAAGAAGAAACTGTTAGTTCTTCCTCCAGGTAGCTTTGTGTTGGTAAATGTCCATTTGTGAGTGCATGCCCTTAGCTCATTGTCAACTTTCCTCCGTGCCTATAGGTGGCGATGCGTGTTGGCGTTTCCTCTGACAGTGTGAAGAACGTGATTATCTGGGGAAATCACTCCTCTACTCAGTACCCAGATGTCCACCACGCTACAGTGAACAATCACGGCAAGGAGATGGCAGCTTTAGATGCCGTAAATGACGAAAGCTGGCTGAAGGGTGACTTTATCTCCGTAAGTCAAAGATCTTGGCACTATACTTTGGCCTTTATAGCTTCATTTTAGTGTTTAGTGTTCAGTTAGTCTTTTCAATTATCTATAATGGTTGGTTCTTTATCAGACGGTGCAGCAGAGAGGTGCAGCTGTCATCAAGGCCAGGAAGCTCTCCAGCGCCATGTCAGCTGCCAAAGCCATCTGTGACCACATGAGAGACATCTGGTTCGGCACTCCTGAAGTGAGTCTGGACATCCACAAGTACTTTACACATGCCATGAGTGTCCGGAATTCCAGTTTTGCAAAGGAATATTTACAGTCACTGTAGAAAAGAAAGGCTAAAATGCAATTGATTTTGTACCCGAATTGATATCAGCCTGGTACTTTTTGTCGCTAGAATGCAGTAGATCCTCAAAAAGGGTCAAATGCCAACATCTTGTAGTCAACAGACTATTGAGTGCTAAATATCTCTTTCTCTGTCTCTGATCAGGGCGAGTGGGTGTCTATGGGCGTCTTTTCATCTGGTAATTCCTATGGAGTTCCTGATGACCTCATGTACTCTTTCCCGGTTATGATCAAGGTTTGTTTTCATCATAACTGACTTCCTAAAACCATTCCTAAACCAACAACTCACCCCATAAAAGTGGGTATGTGTACAGATTTTAATTTCTTGGAAAAATAACTATTTGTGACCAGTGTTGGGCGTAATCCAATTACAAAATAATGTGTTACTTTAGTCTTAATTCATTATTTTGCCAAGAAAAGTAGTGTAATGGATTACCTTTTTAATTTCTTGTAATCAGATTAGTTACTGGCTTCAAATTAATTTAATTACTTTTAAGTACGCTATAGGGTTATGCTTATTTCGAATATATTATTTATGTAGAATTCATGCATTGTGGTGCCGTAATGAGTCATAGTACAGGAGAAATGTGAGTGTAAGACTTGTTTGTAACAATGAACAAAAAGAATTAAAGACATTATTTAGAATTTGTTGAGCTGAAAAGTGTTTTTGAAAGTAACTTAAAAGTAATGAGTAATCTGATTACAGTTTTGGCGAAATAATTAGATCTTTTGTAGTGGATTATTATTTTGAAATGACCGAACACTGTTTGCTTGAAGTACTGTACCACCATGTTTTTACGAGTCTCAGTCAGCACGTGTCAGTAATGCCTCCTACACACTACACGACTTTCAAAGACGTTGGATTGTGGTGCCGTTCATATTACACAACTGTCTGTCTTGTCATGGAAGATCGTAGCTTTTTCAAATTACATGAGGAATCGGCGACAGGGGTGAACACATTGCAAGGCTATTGATGAATCCCCTACGACTCTGTCTGGACTCCAAATTACGTTTCACAACAGATTACACACGAGAAGTGATACGAAAAATATGCATGATCATTACGTTATGCATTTCAGAATATGATGTGTGTGTTTTTAATCACCTGTACATAATGTGTAAACGCATCATATATTTTATTGCTTACAATATGAAAAGTCTTACTCCACCCGGTTGTGGTACAGTTCGGAGGAAACGTCAGATATTCACTGGTGCTCCTGCCAATGTTCCAATAATTTTTCCTCCATTTCTTTGGTCCAATGAGACTTTATTGATACCGTAGCCATGCTAGTTGATGTTCTGTTGCAGGTACCTCAGTACTCCTACTGAAACTTCCCGTGCCCCGTTTCTTGCTCTCTCTCATTGGCTGTAGGTTAACGCTGTGGCTGTATTCAGTCAAAACACATTTCACATTGTGCGATTTGGAATCACTGACAGGTCCAGATATTTAACATCCTAGATATCGGTGATGCCTCGGCGATGTGTCAGCGCTCGCATCTTTGGTAGTTCATCATGGGAGCGAACTCTGATTTGCCTACGATTTCAGGCTTTTGTCGGCGATCTCCACAAAATTGTCGACAAGCGAAAATTGGGCTTAAAATCGTGTGGTGTAAAAACACACTACACGACATAAGCGCACGTTATACAGGCGACGCCACCAAAGTGAAATACTCCAAAAAATTACTTTTATTCGTACGTTTTTGTTTTTTGATTTTTCAGTTGTTTCTTAGGCTGAGAGTCTCAGAATCGAATTATCATAATCTACACTGGCGGCCAAAAGTTTAGAATAATGTACAGATTTAGCTGTTTCTGAAAGAAATTGGTACTTTAATTCACCAAAGTGGTGAATTAAAAGACAAAGGACAACTGTCTCTAACAAGGACAGAAAGAGATGTGGAAGACCAGATGTACAACTAAACACTCAGGGGTGCTTTATGGGAAGAATTGTAAGGAAAAAGCCACTTTTGAAACAGAAAAAAAAAAAAAGTTCGAGTGGGCAAAGAAACACAGACATTGGACAACAGATAATTGGAAAAGAGTGTTATGGATCTTAAGCCCATTGAGCTTTTGTGGGATCAGTTAGACTGTAAGGTGCGTGAGAAGTGCCCAACAAGACAGTCACATCTATGGCAAGTGCTACAGGAAGTGTGGGGTGAAAGGTCACCTGAGTATCTGGACAAACTGACAGCTAGAATAACAAGATCTGCAAAGGTGTCATTGCTGCACGTCATGTGAAGGATTTTTAGATGAGAACTCTTTGAAGTATTTTAAGAAGTTCTGAAAACTTTTTCAAATTGTAATAGTAATTTGTCACGTTATTAACGTCCTGACTGTACATTGTGATAATGTAAAAAGTACCAATTTCTTTCCATAAGAGCAAAATCTGTGCATTATTGCAAACTTTTGGCTGCCGGTGTAAATAGTTTAAAAATGTGTAAATCTTCTTTACATTGATGCCAAACATTTGACCCTCCTTGTTTTTTTGTCGAGTTATAAACCTTTAATTTTGGGTATGCCACTGAAACAGGAAATCTTTAAAACACCTTCAGAGCTTAAAGTGTTAATTATATGAATTTATATATAAAAATATTAAATGTCAATATTATAATTTAAATAATTGTTGGTGTTTGTGTGTATGTGTGTGTGTATATATTTATATATATATTTTTTTTTTTTTATTTTTTATCATTTATATATTGAATTATTTTGTTTAATGATCTTTCTCTGCAAATTTTGATGTGATTAATATGCATATGTAATTCATCATACATTTGTATCGAATGACTTCCCTAAAAAAATTACTCATACCATATATAGTTTTGGTCATACCGCCCTCCACAAATGCACCCATAAAACAGTCTTTACTGACCACTAAATGTGTTCCTAGCTGAAATCACATCACTGGGTCTAAATGTTAAAGTTTCTATTGCAATACTCAGCATTTCTGTGTGTGTCTGTGTGAACCCCAACAGAATAAGACCTGGAAGGTGGCTGACGGACTTGCCATCAACGATTTTTCCCGTGGAAAGATGGATGCCACCGCCGCTGAGCTGGTAGATGAGAGAGATACGGCACTCACCTTCCTCGGGGCGTGACTCGATGTCACCTCAACAACGCGGCAGACGCTTGACACTTCCAAGTCCCCAAATTCCCGACTGTAATGTCCTGTAGATTCCATAGCTGACGTGTGTGTGGATGAAAGTCTATGTATGTATGTATGTATGTATGTGTGTGTGTGTGTGTGTGCGCGCACGCACCACTTTACAAGTTATTAATGAAACTAGAAATGTCTGCAATGCAACTTTTCCTCTATTTTGAGTGCCTGGGGCAAAACCTGAAGGTGAAATTGTCCATTGATTCAAATACGCACATAGTTGTCCTAACCAAATTAACAATAATTTGTCATCCAACAATAAAAGACCACATGAAAATGAATATCTGTTGTGCACTTGGATTATGTGTCATTCTCAAACAAAAACAGATGCTACTAAGTGGATATGTGGATTCAGGAAGAAAGGAAAATAGGTATTTTACACTTTTAAATGTACATGGGATTCCTGCAAGATCACATCTATAGATATTTAAAAATGGAGATCCATACAAAAGTTATTTTGAAGCCAAACCAGTTTACTTGAATATCTAGGGTTTCAACAATCACTGAAAAACTGATACTTCTTAATTCACCTTTGAATTCAGATTTACAGGCCAACAAACGTTTTTGAAATTAAAAATGAAAAATTAATTTTTATATTGTAAATAGAAGTTTTTATTTTTTTACCCCCCTAGTTTTGCTCTATATACATATGTAATCGGTTAGATATTTCCCCGTACGTGAAATTAGTTTTTTAAAAATCCTCCGGTTATTATGGGCTGCAACTCCATGGGACCGTCTCATTTGTGAGTGTCCAAGTGGCGACCGCAAGATGCTGCTGTTTCACATATCCACACTGTGTCCGTTTACAAACGCGGTGAAAAATGGAACGGAATTCTCAGACATTTGATTGGTCGAGCCGGAACGCCTCCTGCTCTGATTGGTCCGTAAACAAACAATATTTCCACACCTCAATTTCGTGCGACACTACCGCCCTTGAAACGGCGTGCAGAGCAGTGGACGTGTGAGTATCCTCGCATGGGCTGGCAAAAATACGCAAACAGGCCTGTCTGATGTTAAGATGTGTTGCATTATAGTTGCCCAACCTCCCAAAACCCACTATCTGTACGATGTGTGCTCGTGCTTGCTTGCTAGGGCCGTTGTCCTTGAAGTTGTTGTATGGTAAAGTTCATAAAGGCTAGATAGGAGGTTGTTGTGTTACTTTGGTCCCCATGCTTTTTAATGCATATTTGGACAAGCAAACCTGGCAGTTAGGTCTGCGTGAGTTCATGGCCTCCTGTAATAGTTATCTTGGCCGTAAGGGAGAGTTCACTCAAGATACGTTGTGTGGCAGCCTGATTTTGTGCAGATTTTTCTGTGGGCGAAATTGGTATAGGGTACCAGAACTTTCGGAAACAGCATGCCGACTTCCCGTGTGATCATGTTTGTGTTCAAAATCAGCTATTGAAATGGAACCCAACACAGAGGTGTCGAGGCACTTTTTAAATGTTTTATAAAGCAATACGTCTTGCAAGGCTGTGCTTTACAGTAATTTTACAAAGGCAATGGTTGTTGTCCAAACATTATAAAAAGACACCAATAATAAATTAGTTGTTTTCCTCATAGTGATTTTTTTCAGCCCAAAAATACAGTTCATTAGCGTAACTGCTGACTGTTTACACTTGCAAATCAACAGATGCATGTTTACAGGTATGCTTATCCTCATTTTACCATCTTAAAGGGACAGTTCACCCAAAAATTAAAATTATCTCATCATTTACTTACCCTCATTCCATCCCAGATGTGTATGACTTTCTTCTGCTGAACACAAACTAATGTTTTAGAGTATTTCAGCTCAGTAAGTCCAAACAATGCTAGTGAGAGTCCAAAAGCACATAAAGGCATCTTAAAAGTAATCCATGAGACTCCAGTGGTTAATTCTATATATAACATGGTCTGTTATAATACTTGATTCTGATTGGCTGGAATGCACCGGTAGTTCCAGTCGGTTTTAATCACCATTCTATATTAATGTGCATTCTCGCTGTTCTCCATAATGACATATTACGAGAGTTTTACGCCTCTGTTTAAATTAACTCAGATGCGAATATCGTGTCAGAGCTGAGATTAACTATCACATCACAAAACAACAGTATCAAGTCATGCAGTGTCATCTTTAAATCAACTGTGACGCTGGCTGGAGAGAAGGAAACCAGGACCCATCAAATTTACATTTACATTTATGCATTTGGCAGACGCTTTTATCCAAAGCGTCTTAGAGAGCCCTTATTACAGGGACAATCCCCCCGGAGCAACCTGGAGTTAAGTGCCTTGCTCAAGGACACAATGGCGGTGGATTACCAGTTATGTGCTTAGACCACTACACCAACACCACTCCAAATGCATCTTTTGCTGTCCGGCAAGATGATTTATATTGTAATATGAAAAATATTCATCTAAAATGGCTGCTTTACTCAACATGTGTGCCTATAGAGGGCGCCCTGCGATCACACATCGCTGACTGAAGCTCTAAACACGCAACCTTTTGCTGTTTTGAAATCGAGCAACGCCACATAGCGGTTTTATTCTAAATTCAGCCAATCGTGCCGCCTTAATGGATACCATCTGGATGTCTCAGAGGTCAAAGTCTACCGGATTAGAGCGTTTTAGATGATTTTCTCTGCATCATGAACAGTAAGGACAACACCTCAGCAACACATCACCAACAGCGCTTTTTCCTCAATGTGAAAATGACAACGAATAGGAATATAATATTACACGTTTTCATATTACAGATTGCTATATTTCTCACCCACACTTATATCACTTCTGCAGATGTGGATTTAACCATTGGAGTCATATTTGTAACGTTAATGCTGCCTTTATGTGCTTTTTGGAGCTTCAAAATATTGGTACCAATTCACTTGCATTGTTGGGACTAACAGAGCTGAAATATTCTTCTAAACATCTTTATTTGTGTTCAGCAAAAGAAAGTCATAAACATCTGCGATGGCATGAGTGTGAGAAAATTACGAGATAATTTACATTTTTGGGTGGAATATCCCTTTAAAAACGCAATGCTCATGGCGCGAAACGAGACGTGCCGCAACGGCCAAAGACGTCGTCTGACATGTGTTAGCAGTTTACAATATATATATATATATATATATATATATATATATATATATATATATATATATATATATATATTATTATTATTATTATTTTTTATTTATTTTAAACATCACAAACGGAACGCAATAGACGTGAAACTAAAACCGTGCCGAATGCGTTTTTGCGTCCGTATGTGCGGTTTTTCTATTGTTTTGCCTCAGAAAATAAGTGCTAGAGTCTTGCAGCTAGACGGACGACGAAAGGATGCCCTTGACCGGGTCGCCCTGTTTTTTTGTTTTGTTTTGTTTTTCCCAGCGTCTCGCGCAGGAGTGTTGCATTTTTCAGACGCCGTGTCTAGTTGAAAATAACTGTTAAAACGCGTCTCGAGAAAGCTGCGTTTTACTATATGCGTTGCGCTGCGTCTAAACTTTTAGCGCAAGGTCTTGAACAGAACGCGTGCATCTCTTGAGACGCCTTTTCAAAGCTGAACCTTTTCGAGATACAAGATGCGACGCAACGACGAAAGCGCAGACTGAATGTAAAAATGCGTCTACTGTGTGAACGCCCCTTGAAGCGCACAGTGCGTGTTGCACGTCATGGTGCGATTTCCGAGCAGTTTTACTTTTTTCTGTGTCGTGACGTGATGGGTGGGAAGTGCTGGAGTTTATTAAAGGGGTTCTGCACTATTCTCTCTCTCTCCATCAGCGGTTCAGTCATTGCAGCAGTGCGTTACAAGCCCCGATCGGGTGTCCTGTGCAAAGACCCACTGAAATCTCATCTGACTTCAAAGAGGCTCTTGTCGGGTTCGGTTCAGATGCGGAGGAGCACTTGAGTCTTGTTTTAGTTGATCGGCAGTCCCATATCCAGAAACATAGAAAGAAAAGACCGTTCTGCGTTGCTGACACTCATACAGGATTATTATATATTTGGATTTGTTTATTTATCTTCGTAAAAAGTTCCTGATCATGTCTTTTGTCACTGGTAATTGGTTTATTCATGCCTAAAAATGATCTGGTACCATGGTATAGTGATGGTATCAGACAGGTATCTTTCATGGTTCTCCAATGCATGTCATAGAACATCATGGTATTAATATGGTACTTTGTGTTGCATTTTTGATATTGTAATTTGGGAGGAAGTGGTATGTGCCAACAGGAAAACTGATGCAACCTCACTTATTTCATTTTAATTTAACACCAGCAAAGGCAGCCGATGTCCTACGTGTCTTGTTAGCCGACATACATTTTTAATCCGTTTTAGCTGTGACATGGTGTTTTTATTTATTTTGTTTAATCTAAAAACATTTTGGAGATTTAAAAAAATGTAAACACTTAAAATGCATGCAGTTTTAATAATATGAACATGAATTGTACATTTAAAATCGTATTTTGGCACACCACACTGAAAAATAATGTCTTGGGTTTACTTAAAATATGTATGTAGCATTTTTTCAACTAATCCTTTTTATGTCAGCGCAACTAGAAAATCTTTGTTAGAGCTACAAATGTATCATTCATTCAACTTTATTTACTTTAAACGGCATGTTACACGAATACCTAAATTAATGGACTCATATGTTCATGGGACATTTACACGGATTGAACATCAAAGTTAACAATAATCACCCTATGTTGACTTTACACCAAATATCTTATTACAGTAAATGTCAATACTAATTAAAAAGAGCTCAAATCTCTACGAATTCTTAATAACAACTAATTAAATGCCCCAATTAGTTCCTTTGTTTTGACCAAACAAACATGCTTAAATTATTGAAGCGCAGGGCTTAGGAGTTCCCCACAAACTCAGTTCTGTACTGCTCCGTTGTAATGTTGTCACAGTAACGCTGTCTTTCTTTCCCTGTGTTAACGTATAGATCTGTATAGAGGTCGCACTAATGCAGGTATGACAGAGTTTCAGGAGAAGCAGAGATTGCAGCATGAGAACTCGATGCACACAGAGCTGGAGAAACTTCTGGCCACTGCAAAGTCACCGGAGGTGGAGGTAAGACTTACTGCTCTGCAGACTATGTGCTCAGTGGAGGCAGGGGCGCAAATACAGATTACCGAGCGGGTATGCAAAACTAAATGCCCCATGTATCTGGTAAGCGAGGGGGCGATGGGTTGCCATCCATTATAAGCATTGGGGGTTTATGTTGGAGGGGTCGAGGAGGTCGATTGCACCACCTTTAGTGAGTCGCTGGCATTGCCATTGCATAAATGGTTTGTGCGCCTCTGAGTGGATATGTCGAACATGTCCCACCCGTGCTGCTGCTGTCCTTGACTGCATGTCTGTGTTTTCCCCCAGCTCACATATGTACCCAAATCTATCACCACATGCATACACAGACACTTTTACCTATTTAAATGAGGACATGCCATAGACTTAAATTGTTTCAAGGGTCAATGATGTTAATGACATAATGCAAAAAAAAAATTTGTGATCAAATTAATGATATGATAATGAATAATAAATTAAATATTTATTTATTTAATTTTTAAGTCAAGATTTGCACTGCATTATTTAATGACAGCTTTAACTAATCAATGCTGGCAAGTGACCGTGGTATAAGTGGTATAATCCATGGCTAGGTGTGCGCTAAATGACTTTAAATGCACAAAAAACTAAATTGGTTTAAGATGGTGTAACTGTCTACTATCCATTGAATGGATAACCTTGTCATTCAGTACATTCAGATTGTCAGCTGACTTTTTTGGCATTTTATTGCCGCATAAATTTGCTAGAGTAGACCTGACCAATTGAAGCATCCCCAGATCATAACACTGCCTCCAGAGGCTTGTACAGTGGGCACTATGCATGACGTGCCCATCGCTTTGGTATAGAGTAAATCTGGACTCATTAGACCACATGACCTGTTTCCATTGATCCACAGTGCATCCTTTACGCTCCCCAGCAAATTGAAGTTGTTTTTTCCGATTAGCATCACTAACAAGTGGCTTTCTTGTAGCCACACACCTGTTTAGTCCCAATCCTGTAAGTTCTGTCAGGAAGACTCCCAGATTTGAGTAAAGTTTTAGGTTACATTTATTTGATGAATATAAAACAGGAATGTAATGTCTCTCATTGGCGTAAAGCGGTCTGAAAAAGTTGTACTCGGAACCAGCAGATCCTGCCGGGGATAGGAGGCAGGGGCGAGGAGCCTACCCCCGTGCAGGACAGGACTCAACTGGTGGTGGTGGGGTGGAGGAGGTTGCCGTGTTAGCACAGCAACGCAGCAGCAATGTGATAGAGTGTGAGCAGACTTATAAAGCAACGGCTTACATGTGATTGGCTAGGAGTTAGCCAGCTAATGATGCACAGCTGCTAGTCTTCCCGCAAGAACTACGCCGCGCTTACATTTCTCGTTGCATTGTGGGTGTGGGAATGCTCTTACTTTCACTATTAAACATACCCGTGAGTTCTACTGTCGAATATTTTATAGTGTGACTTCAAGCGTTTTAGTGATCTCCGATCGTGATAATTTCGACCACATTTCTTCCACAAAACTCACGATTTACACCATCCTTCCAGGTTTTAATAATGTGTTAGAAAGTTCTTAACCCAATTCCAGTGATTTCAATATCCTTATTTGTTTTCTTTGCTTGATGCAGGCCAAAAAAAATGTCCCCTTCTGAAACACAGTAACATCTTTTCCATGACACGGGATACATCTTCTGACATGGTTGTTTAAGAAATTAGAGAAGCGCTACACTTCATCAGTTCGGGTTAAATTGTTTCCAGCTGAAACATATTAATCACTACAATAATGATCCAATCATTGACTCTTAAGTATCTGCTTATTTAAATCCATACGGCAACTTTTCTTTTGTCCAGGCAGTGTATCTCTGGGTGTAAATAAGGTGGCTCAGGAAACTGCTTTTGTTTTGTTCCCAATCATGTCACCTGTAACTGAGAAAATGTTTGTATTGATACGACAAAAAAATCAAAAGTTGTAGGATTACAAATATAATTCATCCTAGTGTCCAAAAACGTCTCCAAACATATAAAACATAACAGTTGTACATTAGAACTAATTACACATGCAAACACAACAATGACTAAAGGTTTGTAAAGCATGCAGATGTGACTTTAGTCATGAGATTTCACAGATTGAACTCCTTTTGACTCAATGGCGCCATCTCCTGGTGGCCATATGTAACATTGTGCTTCGTGTGGATTATCTAATGATCTATTCATCTTATTATGTTGTTTGTGGGCTCCTTTGAAAGATAATCACCTTGTCAAAGTAATGGTATGTGATATTGTATGCTCAGTTTATTTTTTGTAAAGTTATGCGTGAAAACACAACATTAGCTATTACTCGCTATATTTTTGTCTGTGAGTAAAACAAATAGGCTGGTTGTATTATGACACATATATGACATAGTTATTTGAAGAGTTGAATGTTTTTACCGATTACAAAAATATGTAAAGTGCAACATTTTTTATATATTATCAAAATGGATTGTGTGCAAATATCAAAGCACCTGTTCAGTTTAGTTCATAATGTCTACATGCATTGCAAAGTAGAGATTCTAAGATTACAAACAATAACAATTTTGTGTTGATCAAGATTGTAGTTATTCATCTTTTGGCAATAATTTTTTGTTCTCGCAGTACCATCCGAGCTTAAAGGGTTAAAGAGTCATTTTCATCATCTTGGACATCTTCATATTTCATTTACCCATGAGCATTTACTTAAATTAAACATCAATTAGTAGTGTTTTTTTTTTGTACAACATTTAATATTTGCAATTAAATATGTTTTTAAATGTTCAGAAAGTCTTATGTACATTCACGATTAACTTGAAAACACTGTAACATCATAAGCTGAGTTTAAGATGTGTTTATTGCAATTAGCCTTTCATTAGTTTTCAAATAGACGCACTGAAACAGTGACCTATAGGCTTAATTACTGCCTGTCGTGCAATGATGCTACTCCAGAATCATTATTTCAAAGGAGACTCTTCAGAGTATTAATTAAGCACACATACTGCACAGTGTTTGTAAATAAGGACACGATTGCTGTCACTTCAGTAACTCTGATTTGATCTAGTAATTCTTATGTTTCTTATACAGCAACCTATTCAATTAATAAACAATTGAATTAGCACAGAAAATAATTCCAACTCATCTCTCAGTTTATAAAGATGGAGGGAAAACTTTGTACAGTAACACACTTATAATGGAGGTCTATGAGGCAAGGCATTCCAGTGGGGTTAAACAAGGGGGGTAAGTGATGCTATCACACTAGATTCATGTTAACATATATAATGTTTAAGGATTTTGTCTATAATTTCTTAACGGTGTGTATTTAACTTTTCTGTGGTGCAATGCCCCATAGACTTTTATTGTAAGTGAATTACGGTAAAAGGGATTTTCTTTTCTTTTTCAGATTCCTCCAGTTTTATTACACCCAGAACATTCTTTAAAAATCATCCAGACAACTTGTATTTTATCCACTAGAAATAGACAAGTGGCATGACAAATATAAATAATCAGACCTTGTATCACCCTAAAGGAGTTTATTTAGCAAAATTGACTGGTTGACTGTACCTTATCCTGCTTATTACAGAGCTAATTACCAAGAAATGGGCATGCAATGGACATTCATTTGGCTTAAATTATTTTATTATGTGAGAAGATACCACATAGTGATGATATAAGAGACACGAAACAAACAAAACTATGTAGGAAATCGGTTGCATGTGAAAACAATCAATTATACATGAAGTGTTCAAAAAATATTTGACCACAGAATGACACAATTGACCAGAAAACTGTGTAATAACTATAGAAATGTGTAAACAAACAATTGTCCCCTGATATCTGTTGAGGTCATCGTCACAAACATACTGTATACAGTCGGTACGTTTACATGCACAGTTATAATCGAGCTACAGTGGGTTTTTTGAGTACTCGAGTTACAGTCTGTCCAAGTATTCATGAGACAATCAAATGTTTGAAGGAAGAACATCAGCTAAGCAAGTGTTAAATACATGTTCAATACACCAAGGCCAGTTGTGGTCCAATTAACGAAACACTGTTTGTTCGACTTCATAAAATCGAAAAAGGACCATTTCAGTCAGACTATAGCGTTTACATGATGATTTAAAAAGACAAATCATTGTTTTAGTCTGACTCAAATGAACGTACTGACCGTCTTGTTGGTCACTTTGGTTGGGACAGTTATGCTAAGAAAATAAATGTGAATAATACTTTATATAATATAATTCTTTCTATCAGTATAGAAGTCAACTCTGCAGGACCATCCTTCACAAATGATGTTGAGCTCAACATCTTACCAAAGAATGTACTAAAATTGTAAATGCTCGATTTGTAATTACTGATTTGTGTGAATTGTGTCTCTTGCAGACCTCCAGGAAGGACTTTGAGGGCTTCACAAAGCTCTTTCACCGTTTCCTTCAGGAGAAAGGACCTTCTGTAGACTGGGCCAAGATCCAGAGACCACCTGAAGACTCGGTAAGACAGTTGATCGCATGCTTCCATGTGGCCCATGTGCATCTACTTGGGCTGAGCACTGTAGCTTAAAAATTATACCTCCAAATTTTGGTCTCCGATATAAGTTTTTTGGGGACCTTAAAAGGGAGAGAAAGAGTGAAAGTCAATATAGCTGGAGAGAGAGAGAGACAGAGAGAGAGAGAGAAGGAGGTGTTTGTGTTTGTGGGCAGTTTATTAAGCCCATGACATTTCTCTTCTGGTCCCCTCCCCCAAAAAACCCAGGGCCCATCCACAAATACTCACACACTGAAGGTTAAACTATGAATAGCAGAACACTTCCAGCATCCCACAACCTTGGCTGACATTTCTATTCAAGCACACAGCCGTTTGTGAAACTCAAGTTACAGCACATAGTAATCCAGAACAAATGATCTGAAATCAGCTCCAATAAATCAAGACTCATTCAACCCAGGACGAAATAAATGTCACAACTGCTTCTAGATCAGTGCTTAAGTGTAACATGCCCTCTCAATGGCTCAGTTCTATTTCAATCACTATCTCTATTCATATACTCGAAATGCTGAATGGTTGGATGGATGATCAGATAGCTGAAAGAGTGTGTATTTGTGTGTAGTAGGCTAATAAACAGTCTTGTCATGTTCTAAGCATGCTGGAGTGAAATAAATCAGCCAATCACATTCTCATTTAGTCTTTACTGTACTTCTGTACGTTTGGGTGTTCTTCTTTTAAAGGGGCAATACAACGAGAAATACAATTTTCCTTGATCCTCTTATTGTAGATAAAGGTTTATTGTACATTGAGAATATGGCAACCCATATGGTAAAACATTGTGAAATTTGGCACAATTTTTAATGTGTATCTCTGTAATACTGGTGCTGTGGGTCACATGACGCCATGCGAGGAGCAGATGTGTAAATGACGAGCTCTGCGCACTATGCTAGTTTTTTTTTAATTATTTTCATGTTTTAATCCAGTGAGATTTGAAACATCCAGCTACATATTTGCTCTTTGAGGTAAACATGGCAAAGAAGTCAAAGTCCTCAGGCTCTGGAGACATTAAAAAACACTCACGTGCTCAAGCTGAATCCTCTGACAGGCCAGCGGACCAGGGACTCGTTTTGGGCGGTGCCGCGGGAAAGCCATCGTCAACTGTCCAACATCTCTGTGATGCTGACGAAGGTTGTGGCTGACTTGGAGGATCTCGCTGTAATACGTCGATCGATTACGGCGATGGAAACAAAATTCTCTGAGTTGGTTACAAGAGTGGCAGACGTTGAGATATGGATCGATTATCTGGAGTCATCGGAAAGGGAGTTATCTGCTAATCAGCTAGCTAACAACCCCTAAAGTTATTTAGATCCATTGAGTTTATTGTTCCTGTGGAAGTGTCTTTGGATATTGAACTTTTGACATGACAGTTGCAAAATAAATCAAAAGTTTCTGCTGTGATGAAACTCGAACTTGTGCAATTTTGATTTATAGTTTGTTCATCTAATAAAAGTTGTATGTGTAGGTTTTTGGTGAGTTTACATCAGTTAGAAGCTGAAAGCTCTTTACTTGTCAAAAGCACACCATACCTAGACCGAGACCAATCAAAGCAGCTCATATAAACTGGGTGGTAATTTAGAGGATGATTTACTTTTGTAAGTTCTCTTGTTTCAGACCATCTTCCAAAACACAGTGTTTAATCTTCAGTGCGTTAAAGGACTACGGATTCAATTGAATTCTGTCTTTATTTACTCATCCTCATCAATACAAAATTATTTTGACGACCATTCAAGCTGGTCTATTCCATACAATAAAAGTGGATTGTGATTTTTACTGCCAAGCTCCAAAAAGGAAAAAGTACCATTACACTTTAATGAATGTAGTCTTCACGACTCATGCACTATATTTTAAGTCTTCTGAAGCCATACTATCTGGACTAGTTCAATTTTGAATGTGTCAGATTATTCATAAATTATATATCTTCACTCAAATTATTTTTTCTCTCTCTCTCTCTTTTTTTTTTTTTTACAGATCCAGCCCTATGAGAAGATCAAGTTGAAGGGTCTTCCTGCCGATGTAGCATCCAGTCTTAATAAACTAGCTGTGGTGAAGCTCAATGGAGGTCTTGGCACCAGCATGGGCTGCAAAGGACCCAAGAGTCTCATCAGCGTCCGTAACGAAAACACGTTCCTGGACCTGACTGTACAGCAGATCGAGGTATTACATCACATTGGTTATGTTTACACAGTCACTGGGCAATTTACTAATAATTATGTAAGTCCAACGACAGCGTCATTTATTTATTTATTTATTCACACTCTCTGCGTTTTAAGTATTTTTAGTATCGGCTCAACCAAAATACTGATACTTTTGACATCCCTAGTCACTTTGGTTATATATTGTGTTTTCTCTCTCTTTTATAATCAAACTGCGTATTAAATTAACTGTCTGTAGCTCAAACAGGACTCTTAAGTAATGGTGGCAATACTGATATTATCTTATATTTATATTGTTGTAATTTAAACATGCAAATGTTCATGAGTATTAAATGTACAATTGAACTGATTTAAAGGATAGTATTGTATGGAACTGAGGAAAGTGGGTGATGTGGCATACAGTGTTTACCTACTGTACATCTGGTCAAACATTTCTCTGGCTTATATGCAATCTGTTTAAGGTGATGTAAGACCCTGTTTGCTGTTTCAGACCTTGGTAAAGATTTGTCATCTGTGTTAATGACTGTATTCCCCAAAGTTGCATAATATCAGTAAAACCTGATTGCCTTCTCTTGAAGTGGTATTTGTTCTGCAGCACTATTATGAACTGGCAAAGTTAGTGTCTCGCTCGTGAATGAATCAGTATTTTTCAACAAACCTTTGAAGTGAACGAACAGTTGTAGTTTATTTCCATTGTTTCGGTTGTGACTGAATCTATGATTCTATGGCTCACTTTATAACACATACAAGACATTTGTCGTCACCTACTGGTGTAAAAATGTAATATACAGAAATAGTAATTGAACGAATCAGTGAATGAATCCAGAATCAAAAGACTTGATTCAGTGGAATGAATTAAAATCCCCACCTCTTACTAGCACTTCTTGATATGGTTGTAAATTTTGATTTGACAAATGTTTCTAGCCTTGTTCAACTATAAATGAATCAAATATTGTTGGCTAAATAGTTTCTCTGTCTTTCAGCATTTAAATAAGAAGTATAATGCAGACGTTCCTCTAGTGCTGATGAATTCCTTTAACACAGATGAAGACACCAAGAAGATCTTGCAGAAATACACACATCACCGTGTCAAGATACACACCTTCAACCAGAGCAGGTACTCTACTCTAACCGCTAGGCCACGGTGCTAAGACCTTTTCGGTTTTTAACCTTTCCTCACTTCTATCGACACAGGTATCCCAGGATCAATAAGGAGTCTTTGTTGCCCATGGCCACAAACATCGGCCTGACGGGTGAGAACGAAGAAGCTTGGTACCCGCCCGGGCACGGAGACATCTACGCCAGCTTTTTCAACTCTGGTGTGCTGGACAAGCTTATTGCGGATGGGAAGGAGTACATCTTTGTGTCCAACATTGATAATCTGGGTGCCACGGTGGACCTGCATATCTTAAACCACCTGGTGAGCCAGCCGAGCGGCAAACGCTGCGAATTCGTCATGGAGGTCACCGATAAGACAAGAGCTGATGTGAAGGTGAGGGGGAGGGAGAGGTTTGCATGCCAAGGTTGCATGCCAATAATACTATATACAGTCTCTTGAAGCCATACAATATCTGCAAGGAATATCTAGAGGAACAGATTGAAATTTAAGTTGTTCTTCACTAATAGTCTCATATAATCAAAAATGTCAAACCAAAATGCATCACTCATGTCAAATTTGATGTTCTCAGATGATACACTGACCAATCATGAATGAGATTTCTCGGTCTGTTCCTCTCATTAAACCATCGTATAGCTTCAGAAGACTTGAAATATAGTACAAGAGTCTACTTTTACAACACTTCAGGAACTAGAACTAGAAGCCACTGGTCAATATTTGCTTTCATTGTATGGGTAAACATTCTCCAAACATTCTGCTTTAATGTTCCACGAAAGAAAGACAGACATATGGGTTTGAACCAAGTGACATGAGGGTGAATAAATGATGACAAAATTCCTGACTTATTATAAACTATTCCTTTAAAGCTCACTGGCAGTGTTTGTTGCAGGGTGGTACGTTGACTCAGTACGATGGTAAACTCAGGCTGCTGGAGATCGCTCAGGTTCCCAAAGCTCACGTAGACGAGTTTAAATCCGTCACCAAGTTCAAGATCTTCAACACCAACAATCTGTGGATCAGCCTACCGGCCATTAAAAGACTTCACGAACAGAACGCGATGGACATGGAAATCATTGTCAATCCCAAGGTGACAAACCCAAGCAACATGCTAATGCCTATTAAAATGTATTTGTTTTGGACAAATTCTAAGGCAGCATTTTATGTGTCCTTCAAGGAGAATTCAGTACTGAAAAGTATTGAGTTCAATGTACTCCATTTAAAAATTCACTGTTTTACTGTCCGGTGTAATTAGAGAATACAGATGTTATCCTGTTGTTAGCTTAGCAACATGCTAGCGCCCAACTTTATTGAAATCAATTTGTTATGGCCGAATTCTAAGCAGCATTGCATGTGTCCTTGAATAATTAAATATTACATTTATAGAATTTAATATATTCTCCACAATCCATGCACAACTCACCACGTGCCCCATTGAGAGGGAGAACCACTAATAAAAGCTGAGCTACCCAGGTCCCCGCTTTCAGTGTATTTTTATGCTTATAAGAGAATCCTGTTGTTAGCTTTGCAAGATAATAGCGCAGACATGGGCAACATACGGCCCGCGGGCCAGATCAGGCCCTCCACATGGTTTAATGTGGCTCATTTATCGTAAAAGCGTTTTTATTTTCATTGAATATTTCAGTTAACTTGCATTGGGACCTAACACGTCTCCACAAGCATTTAACTTGCTCAGGGTTGCCAGATAAGAGATGCAACATCTCCAGTTTGAGATTTATACTTGCGCAAATTGGAAATATTCCACCTAATGTTATACTTATTTTGTGCAATCTGGCAACCATGCACTCGAGTGAGCTCTTTCTAGCTCTCGCTTTCCCCTTTGAACATATTTGGCGATCTGTAGTGCAATATTCTGCTCAAGGAAAAGGGTTATACGGCCACCTCGTGTCCATTCTTGAGGCTGCTTGTGATGTTTGGTGCTCCTTTGCAGGTAAACCTTCTTAGTGATGAAATTAAATACAAAAGTAGATCTCGGCATCATTGACATGCGAGCAAAAGCAAGCCAGAGATGAATATGTATTTCTTATTTGTGCACATTACATAATGTTTAAAAAGAATAATCCCATTAGTCACAGAAAATTGAGTACACAACTATTTCTTGGCTTAAAAGATATAAAAACCAAATCAATGCAGAACATTGTATCTCAAAAGGAATACTATGTGGCCCCCCATGCTCTACTTAAAGCCCGATGTGGCCCCTTTACCAAAATAGTTGCCCACCTCTCTACTAGCACCAAATTTGAAGGGTTCAGTGTGAACTCAATACTTCATTACAAATGAACTGTTATACTCTGGAGTCACTTGTGCACTTCGCATGAGAAGAGCTGTTTGTATCTACGGTTTTCCTAATTAACCGCTAGACACCCCCATGATGATTCTAATTACCAATGGACTGTTGTGGTTCCGTTCTCCATAAGAAACTACTGCACCAATACGAGCAATCCAGATGGAGACCAACAACCATGTTAGTGGTTCAACAGTTGAGCCTGAACAACGAGTTCAGGCTCAACTTGTGCCGTTGTTGGCTGTAATAACAACTCAAATAGTTAATGATATCAACTTAACTAACCTCGGTTCAAAGCTTCACGTCATCGACCCATTCCTTAATCTTTAACGAGTGTGATACTGTAAAAAAAAACAAAGGTTATTGCGACGCTAAACATCACATTATCGACTAAGAATATACACCGACGCAAGTGAAAATGCTTGAGACCAGAAAACGGAAACAGGCGTCCGTTATGAATTGAGGGCAGCTCCCTATATAGGCAGTAGAAAGCAAGGCATTTCACTTGGTTTTGCTCTCAGTGCCTTTATTTCAGTTCCTTTGTGATTTTGGGCATTGTAAATAAATTGAAATGTTTGTTTGTTTGTCAGACTCTAGATGGTGGTCTGAATGTGATTCAGCTGGAGACCGCGGTGGGTGCTGCCATGAAGAGCTTTGACAACGTGCTGGGCATCAACGTGCCTCGCAGCCGCTTCCTGCCTGTCAAAACCACCTCTGATCTCCTGTTGGTCATGTCTAACTTGTACAGCATGGACGCGGGGTCTCTGACCATGAGTCACAAGAGAGAGTTTCCCACAACACCTCATGTCAAACTGGGCAGCTCCTTTACAAAGGCAAGCCAATCCGATTACGGGACACTGTCTCTTTAAGGAATACATCCTTTCTATAGTTAGCCGTTTTTAATTATTAAACCTTGCAAATGTGTGTTTGTGTGTGTTCTAGGTTTGGGACTTCCTGAAAAGGTTTGAGAGCATTCCTGACATGCTGGAATTGGATCACCTGACTGTATCAGGAGACGTTACCTTTGGAAAACAAGTCACTCTCAAGGTATGGAAGTCTAGGAAATAAGACAATAAAAGGATGCAACGATTATGGATTGACTGAACCAAGATTGTATACAAAGGTTGTACAGTAGGAACAATGTATATCTTGATTTTTTTTTTTCTATACAACAGGGTACTGTTATCATTATTGCTAATCATGGAGACAGAATTGATATCCCGGCTGGAGCGATGCTGGAGAACAAGATCGTTTCAGGAAACCTGCGCATCTTGGACCATTGAGGCCTTAACTACCAAACTACAACTGTTGCAAAACATTTCAACTGGACTCTTATAGTGTGTGTGTGTATGTGAGATATATGAGTGTCACCCTCAAAAACCGTCCATATGATTAGCATTAAGTATCCCTTAAGACATTTAAAGTCATTTTGACCATTTCTATAAGGACTTTATATTCTGATGTAAGTTTAACAAGACTGCTGCTGGTTTTGCTGCTATGTAGCTCACTCAATACTAACACTGAATACAAGTGTCATCTTGAAATGGAAGAACTGATCAAGGATCAGCTGTGATGGTTAAATCGGAGATTATGGATTCAAACCTCTGATTCCAGCTCTGGGTTTGTGGATTAAACTGGGATAGTTCAAACAAAACAAAAAATTCTGTCATTATTCTGTCCCTTTAGGAATTTTTCACTTTTAGGTAAATTATTCCTTTAAGACTCGAATCTAAACATATAATGAAGGTTGTGTTGAATAAAGACAGAAATTAAAGTACAGATATTCCCTTCAGGGAGAGTGATTTGGTTCTTGGGCTTTTATTTCAATTAATAATTAGGACTCCCCAGTGACTTGAGTATAAAATAATATGCATTGTTTAGTGTTAAGAGAAAATTGTATATAACGTTAGTAAATACAGTGTGTGTTTTTTTTTAAGAATGTGTAATCAATCACTTTGCAAATTAATCAAATCATTGCCTTAAGTATCACTGCATACATTTGGAAAAAATATCGACAGAAAGTGCAATAGGGCTGAAAAACATTTGTAAAACTAACATTATTATCTTGATTTCAGTTTTATGAACAGTTCATTCCAGATATCAGGTTTAGAGACATTCATATAGTTTCAGCAGTTGATGCCCTCTAGTGGCTGTAAACGGGGGGGAAGACGACAGAAGTCTGTTAATCCGAGTTTCTGATCAAAATACATTCAGTAAGCATTCATTAATCATCTACAAGCATAACTCCAGACCCGTTATAAACCTTCACGATCGTATAGCGCCATATTTATTTTTGGCGGGAATGAACCAAGTTGTGAGGGATCGTCTCTGATGGCACAGCTACTATATTACACCAAAAATTTTTTTACAAATCGTGTTTTCTTGAGTTTTTGTCTACTTAATGTTTTGAAAAGATGTTTTAACCGATGTTTCTTCAGCTGAACGATACACACCCACTTAAACAACAGTTCAACAGTGAGTCTCGTTTTCATTTCCGTCTAAAATCAAATATGGCGCTGCTGTGAATAAGGGCTTTAACCTCGACTTGAGTAATAAGACTAATCCATTAAGGCATTAACCCCACTGTAGCTACAAATATTGCATTCCAAACAGTCTGCCATATTAAATGATCAAATAAAGACCTATACATTCTTTAGAATAATGAACTAGAGTAAATCACATAGGCTAATTGGGTTGTTTAACTGGCTGTTTAAAGACAAAGCTATAAATGCACATAAGCTACACCAATACAAATGAACCAAACAAATGCATCTGCATATAGCACACACAAAACTTCAGACTGTTGTTCACAAATGCTTTATCTATATCACAAATGAATCAGGGTGCAGAAGTAAGGAGACCTCAGTTTTGTAGAAAAGCACAGTTTTAACAAAAAATGCATGTAAGCAACTCAAATCACCATTTCATCATGCTTTTTTGTCCATATTGCTGTAGATCTTAAGCTCTGGGTGTATTTAAATCAAAACTGTCACCCTGAGCTCCAAATGTCTCCACTGCAAAAGCAGAAGTATTGAAAATTTCAAATATAAACACCCTCCATGAGTTTCATTCCACGTCTTGATTAAAAAGAATTGTTCACTTCCTTCAAATAGTTCTGCAGGACCATAAGATCACAAGTGTGTGTGTGCTGATGTCATACGGCCGTTGTGTCTCCATACTCTCTGTTCCAGCGTTCGTACTGATCCAGTGTTTGAGGACTGACACTGTGCTTTATCCTCTTCAGAGAATCAACAAAATCAGAGAAACGAATGTTCCTCATCTGTACAGGAGCAAAAGAGATGTTCATAATGCAATACTTGTCTACTGCTTACTGTGCAGTTTACCACTGCTATTTTACAAATAGTATGCGATAGAGTACACATTATGTAGCAATAAACATCTATATTTGAATAGCCAGGTTTTAAACATAGTGAATGACACAAGTGTGACTAAATGATGACAGAATCTTTATTTCTGGGTGAACTATCCCTTTAAGAAACAGGTAGATTCATCTTCAGATGTGAAAAAATCCTCTACCTCTTTGGCTGACAGGTTTCTCACTTGGTCAGGCCTCAGTTCTGTTTAGAGAAGGAAAACAGAACATGATTTAATGACTACATTTTCAGCTTAACATTGCAGTAGACCAAATGTCACATTTGTATTGGATACCAACTCACCTCGTATGGGACCAAGAGCTGCGTCTTTGGCCAGTGAGGTCAGATCGCTGCCAGAGTAACGGTTAGTCATGCTAAAAAACACATCGATACTGGCCTCATTCAAATTAAATGCAATATTAAACATACATCATTAATATTTATCATGCTCATTTGCATAAACATACATAATTATGACGCTGGCTTTTACCTGGCTAACTGACTCAGCTCTTTCTGAGTTAAAGGGTTGCCATGTTTACTGAGGAGGTTCATAAGCAGCTTCAAACGAGTCTGAAACCCACATACACACAAACTGATTAGTGCCTGTATTCATGGTTAATTCATTGACAAGCCTAAACCACATAATGAATATGATTGCAGTACCTCCTCTGAAGGTAAAGCCACATAAATGCGTTTAGCGAATCGCCTGTAAACAAAAAACATATCACAATCCATTTAGAGGGTGTAGTTAGAGGGAACAATGAAGTGGCAGATTACAGGTCAAAGGTCAGAGGTACCTGAGAACAGCCTCATCGAGCTCCTGAGGTCTGTTAGTGGCTCCCATTACTAGCACTCGATCATCTCCTCCTGACTGCACCTACAACACACACACACACACACACACACACACACACACACACACACACACACACAGTCTGATTCACATTGCAACTTATTTTGGCCAAGACCACACACTTATAAAGCAGAAACAATGAAGATTATTGCGACCAAGCACCTTTCGTTTTGTTTTTATGTGCCGTTTAGGGCCGTTTTATCTTAAATATATTATAATATTACTTTTTAATAATTACATTTTCAAGTCGTTACTGGATAAGGATTTTTAAGAATCATTAAAATACAAATCGATTCTGTAATGAATCATTTGGACCCATTTGTGGGCCAGTTTGACCGATTTGTTGAAAATGATCAGCTGATTCTCAGTCCACTTACTCCATCAAACTCGATGAGAAACTCTGTTTTGAGTCTTCTGCTGGCATCATGCTCCCCTTCTCTCCTCTCACACAGCAGACTGTCAATCTCATCTGAAGCATTAACATTAATCACACATACAGAAAGACACAAGCCTTGAAGCATGAATGAATCTGACTGCCAGTTCTTACCGATGAAGATGATTGATGGCTGCAGTTCCCTGGCGACAGCAAATAGAGCTCGAACCAGTTTCTCACCCTCTCCCACCTGCATGCACACAAACACATAAAAACATTAATGCAGATATATGAATGTGTGCTTTACAGTGATTTTACCACATGTGAGGATGTTTTTAGACAACAGTAAATTATTAAAAACACCAAAGTAGATAGACAAACTGTTGGTTTGCCAAAGCCTAAGCCTTGTCAAAATGTAACTAGTTTTGAGGTGTATACATGGACTACAGAAGGACCAAAAGTATGACAGCTAGCTAGCTATCTACAAACCGTCAGATGTATATAAATAGACTTAAAGCAGATTAAAGGGTTTGTTTGTGTTTTTTTACATTTGAATGTTTTAACAGTTGGAGTTTGAACGAATGAGCATTCCGTTGGGCCGTTTGAACATTCCATTAATGTAAGTCTAAAGGACTTTTTCGATTTATGATCATCCGTGGTTCAAAAACCATAATTCCAATCAGTTAGAAAAGGCAATGGGACAAGAGTCAGAACAGCCTGAAGGTCTGTGCCAAATATGGTGTAGCTTGAAAGCTGTAGGAGGGGTAACAATTTATCATTTTGGTCTTGGTTTAGGAATTTTAGATAAAACCTTAAACCAAATGTTATGACAGCTTCAATTGCATCTCAGTCAGGAAAATATATTTTATAATATAGGATATATAATATCCTTATATATAGATATAAAAATATATTAACCCTTTAAGCTCTGAAGGTGTTTTAAAGATTTCCTGTTTCAGTGGCATAACCAAAATTAAAGGCTTATAACTCATAAACCATAATAATAATACAAAAAAATTATTTAATAATAGAGTAAATAATACAATTGTTTGGGATCATTTTAAAGAAAACTTTTCATTTTTTGTATGATATAGATCAGGGTTCCCCAATAAGTTTTCAACAAGGGCCAAATTCTGGGACACGGCCATCGTTTTTTTTGTGCTCCTGCTATTATTATTATTACTATTGTTGTTTTTATTATTACAAGAGTCATGCATAAGTATTCTGATATTTTTTCTCAGAATTAATTCTGACCCACTGGAATTGTGATATAGTCAATTGAAAGTGAAACAATCTGTCTGTAAACAATTGTTGGAAAAATTACTTGAGTCATGCACAAAGTAGATGTCCTAAACGACTTGCCAACACTATAGTTAGCTAATATTACATCTGTGAAGTGGTTAAAAAAGTGTATGTAAACTTCTGACATCAACTGTAACATGTATGTCCAAGACATACAGTATTCTCTATAGATATGACTCGCTATATTTTTGTCTGTGAGTGAAAACAAACATATGATACATGGCTATTTGATCAGTTTGATGTTTTTACCGCTAACTATAATATGTACAATGCTAAATTATTTAGAAATTATCAAAACGGAACACTTTTCAAATTTTAAAGCATTGTGAAGTAGAGCTTTAAAACGATACCTATTTTGTTTTGGTTAGGACCAAGTGCCCTCAAAAGTGAAGCCCAAATGTCTCGATCGCCTCCCGGTGACTGGGCCTAGTATAGGTCATAAACCCCGCCTCCCCATGTTATTCAACGGGACATGAGACCAACTAAACAATTAAATTACACTTCACATATCTTTTTTCCAAAGATAGTTTCTGTCATTTACTGTAGTTTCTATCACGTTGATGTAATTTCAAGTGTTTGTTTTCAAAATAAGTTTGTTTTTAGTTATTTGATGCTATAAAAACGGTGCTGTGACATCATGATTGACAGCTGTGATTGACAGGTTCTCTGAGCGAAGTAGTCACTGAAGCACCTACTGACTTTTTTTCGGGATCTTCGGAGGACTGAGGAGATTGGAGCTTTAAATTGAATATCTAAATTTCTATAATTAATTATTTCACACCGTCATAATGGGTTGTTCAGCGAGAGTGAGGGCGGGGCCTTGATTTCACGGCTTTACTTCCTGCTCACTACTGCGCAGGTCTGGTCCCGAAATCGCAACTGCGCAGACTCAAGTCCCAAGATGTCAGCGCCATATCGGGACACTGGCGGCTTCAGTTCTCACCAATGGAAAAGAGTGAAGGGGCGTCGTCCATCTTTTCTTACAGTCTATGGTTAGGACTAGTTATTTATATTTTGATAATACATTTTTTTCTCGGTGTACCCGCCAATCCAAGTTTAAAGGGTTTTAATACAATATCCTATAATATAATAATCAAAACATCACTCACATATTTTGAAGTGAGACTGGCAGCACTGATGTTGAAAAAGGTGGCATTAGATTCCATCGCAACCGCTTTAGCCTGTGAGGAAATGGAAAAAATATAGTTCTGTTCTTATAATATCCAAATATTCATCTATAAAGAGTTATTTTGTATCTTACCAGCATGGTCTTCCCATTGCCAGGAGGGCCAAAGAGAAGGAGACCTCTCGCAGGAGCCCTGAGGCCAGTAAACAGCTGGAGATTAAAAAAGATAAGTCTGGCATCAGTGCAAACATACCTTCATAATATGTAACAATTGAGTTAAAAACAAAAGATTTAAAATAGGATAAAACAAAGAGTTACAACCCTTAATTCTGATTGGATGAGCCCTACATCAACTTAATTCTGTAATAATGCGCTAAGTTTCGCCATTGCTCTGCAACTGTAAGCAACAGACAGACCTCTGGACGTAGAGCAGGCAGGATGACGATTTCCTGCAGGGCCTGCTTTGACAACTCCTGCCCTGCGATGTCCTCAAACCGCACTGTAGACCCACTAAAGCAAACACACACAGATGCTTAAAATTTGAAAATTTCCAGTTGTGCTTAAAAACAATGTATGACTACACGAGTGATCTGATGTTACCTGTCCACTATCTCATTGAGAATGAGGTTGGCCAGCTTGCTGTCCACATTTTTCAAGTTCTTCATGTCTCTTTTCTTCTGAGGTGATGCTGTGGGGGCATGGCTGGCTTTAATGTTAGGTCTGTTTGCACCTCTTGCTGAGGGACCCTACAAAATAAACACACCCAAACATAATGTTCCAGATCAGCTACATGGACACTTCCTGTCGAAGAGGGCAACAGTGTTGTAGTCAAGTCACTAGATCTCGAGTCTGAGTCCTCACTGCTCAAGTCCGAGTCACCAATATTGTGTCCGAGTCGAGTCGCCAATAACTGCATACAAGTCCGAGTTATGAGTACTTGTCTATGTCATATAATAGGCACAAAAAAGAATCACAATTCTGTTGCCATTTTATGCACGCAAGACTGGTGGGCAATATAAGGCATTATAAGTATCAACTAGTGCTGGGCATATAGCTAAAACAAAATATGGGACCCACTTTATAGGTGTCTTTAACTACTATGTACTTAAGCATTTGGTACAATGTACTTCTAATGTACAAACATGTTGCTGCATTGTACTTACATTTAAAGTACTGTAGTTACACTGTTAAACATACCCCTAAACCTAATCCTACCCCAATCCTTACCCTAAACCCACCCCTAAATCTACCTGTACCTCAACCTCAGTAGCAGCAAATGCAAATCATGTGAGAATTTAGAAGAACAATAAGTAGTTACACAATAAATACATTGTATTATCTGTATTTTAAAGTTAGTACATAGTAAAATGTTAAAGACACCTACTATAAAGTGGGTCCTTCGTTTTGACAATATTCATTATATTTCAAAAATTAAGTATTTGCTCTAAAATGGCTTAAAATTGTGACATGCAAGTAAAATACAGTAAAATTCTAGTTAAAATTACAAGGTATGTTTTCCACTTCATTATATTTGCTAATTGATACTTTTTATTTTTTTAAAACTTAAATCATATTGTTTAATTATCTTATTAATTATTATATTATTTATGTGCACCATTACATTATAAACAGTGTTATACAACAGTTTGTTCTGGTCCTCGAATCTGATTGGACGAGAGACGTTCCAAGAGCACTGATATCTCACACCATCAGAACTTGGACATGTTACTGTTTGTATCATTCTGGATGTGTTTGTGCTGTTTTAAACTGAAGAGTAAAAGCAAAAAGCAGCTGGATGAGTGTCTTTTCAGTTTTGACTGTGACATTAAAAATTTTAGCCAACAGGTGGCGACAAAAGACCTCATGACTGCAGCTGAATCACAGCCGTGCTGATATAAGGCCATACAGCACAACAATATTTACCAACAAATATATATTTATTACATTTTACAAATGCCACACTTCCATTTGAGACTTCCATGAACATTTTCTTAAATGATGATGCAAACAAACCTTTGAACTGACTCACTGAAATTTACAATTTGAAAAACGTATTCATGAAAATGAGTCACTTTTAATATATTTAATAACGCTCTCATGGTTACAAAAGAAGTCAAACTTGCAAAACTGTCCAACTACCATGCTCTTTAGTAGATATGAGAATTGTAAGGATTTTAACGATTCCAATTCCTCTTAACGATTCGGATTCGGATTCTTTAAAGGTTCCATTGACAATTCTTTAAGTACTTTTGGGAAGGAATTATTTGTAAATAAGAAATGCAATTCTCATTTCAGATTTGATGGAGCAGATATATCAAATCTGAGTATTTAAGTATGGTGTTACATCTACATCGGGGACAAGTTGCTAGTTGGAAAGCATTATCAGAACCAAAAGTCAAGAAAATCATATGATTCTGGTACTTTTGAAAAATGGAACCAGTTCTAAACAGGAACCCTACTCTTTAGGAACTTAATGTGCAAAACAAAGCGCATTAAAAACAGTATGATATTCATGACGTACTAGGTTAATTCTATGTTGTGGACAAAATATCAAACATATCGTAAATATAAAAAAATACATATTTTGTAACAATGTGCACCTGACCTGAAGTCTAGTTCCTACTGGACTAACCTTCTGATTGTTCTGTGGACCGATCCTGCCAGTGTGACTGGTTGAAGGTGTGTGGTGTAGGGAAGCTGTAGGGGCACTGTGAGGTTTGGGTGGGTTTTTGGGTCGTAAATGAGGTTGACTTGATGATGTGAGAGTCTTTTTAGGAACAGCTCCACTGCCTGCAATTACAAACACATATTGCACATATAAACACACATACAATAATCAATAAAGTAACTCTTTTCCATGCACTAATCTCGTTATACAAATATAAAAAGGCGTAGCATGCGCAAGCATTTCCCATGACACAAAAGAACAGAATTCTCTCATCATTTGCTCACCCTCATGCCATCCCAGATGTTTATGACTTTCTTTCTTCTGCTGAACACAAACATTTTTTTTTTATTAGAATATTTCATCTCTGTAGGTCCATATAATGCAAGTGAATGGTGACCAGAGCTTTGAAGCTAATAAAGCACATACAGGCAGCATAAAAGTAATCCATACATCTCCATTGGTTTATATATGTCTTCTGAAGTGAAGCAATCACTTTGGGTAAGAATATTACTATGAATCTCAGCCTTCAAACATCGCTCCTAAGCTCTCGTCTCTTCTAAGAGATATTTCGTTTTTGTCGATTTGCACACTTTGTCCAGATTGCCACCTACTGGGCAGGGGGGATCATTTATAGTTAGAAGGAACTTAAATATTGATTTGTTTCTCACCAACACCTATCATATCACTTCTGAAGGCATGGATTAAACCACTGGAGTCATATGGATTACTTTTATGCTGCATTTTTGTGCTTTTTGGAGCTTCAAAGTTCTGGTCACCATTCACTTGCATTATATGGAATGTTATACCATTTTATGGAGTTGAAATTTTCTAATAAATATATTTTTTGTGTTCAGCAGAAGAAAGTAAGTCATGCACATCTGGGATGGCGTGAGGGTGAGTAAATGATGAGAGAATTATAATTTTTGGGTGAACTGTCCCTTTAACCGACATCTATTAAAGGGGTCATATGAGGGAACAAATGTTGATCTCAGTAAAAATGGTTCATTCTCATGTGACATGCAAAGAGGGCCTCTTAAAGACACAGCAACAAATACAAAACGTCCATTTAATTCTAAGGGTCAGAGAAAGGGTTGAAAACCAAAATACTGGTTTTTTGGTTTTTGGTGCAAAAAAAACTTCCAGAATCCTCTGATCCACCCCAGATGAAACACCCACCTGGCCGCAGATTCCCATTGGAGAAAGACAGGTCAGTGGGGTCAGAGCTACCCTCTGCTGGTGGCACCAGTTTAGCTTTTGCGAGAGGGAAAGGACATTTACAAAGAAACACAGTAGACCAGAAGAAAGCAGATGAGCAGGGATATTAGAAGATGAAGCTCACAAAGAACATGCCAAAAATGTCACCCCCAAATCAAAGCAGAACAGTTTTGATTTAAAACAACAAATGCAAAGTATGGAGAGAGGAATGTTGCGATAAGAATATTGCATGTTGTGTAGTTGATCCAATAAAGGTGAAGTGTGTAATTTTTAGGAGTCCAAAAGCAACATCTTGGCAACTGCCCAAAACAACCAAGCATCAGGGGAGCAAGTTTTGCATGTGCAATCACTGCTCACACTTTACTTAGAAAATATACAAATCTAGTTATTTTACCAATTCTGTTTGGTGTCTCTAGAGGTGCAGAAATTACACACTTAACCATTAAATGCCTAAAAACTGACTTGAACACAGCAGAGAAAGCAACCATACTAAAACCCCAGACAGAAGCACAACCACTTTACAATGAGATTATTTTAGTTCATGAATTAGAGATTTCCAGATGCCCTCCTGAACTCACTGTATCTGCTTACCCAGAAGCTCCAGTCGGTCTTTGGCCATGTTGAGGTTGCTGATCATTTTGTCCTGAAGTCGTCTGGCTCTGTCAGCCTTCTCACCTAAAAACAGACAGATGAAGAAGACCTTTTATCAAGTTCTACAGAAGCTTCTTCATCTAGCTTTAAAGGCTACATGAAACCCTGTTCACAACCCATTTTACTTCTGCAAGCAGATTATTTCTGGATCGCAACAGTTTTGGGTGTAATCTGATAACAAGGTAATTAGTTACTGTAATCTAATACACATTTCATTCAAAAGTAGTGTAAATTCTTGTAATCAGATTACAGTTCTTAGTACGTTACTTGGGTTGCACATATTTCTCAAATAATTCAATGTAGACTGCATTTAACACATGAATTATGTTCATATATATATATACACATCTGTTTGCATGGAGCACGTGTTGGTTGAGTGCATGACTTGTAAGTGACAATAAATTCATTGAGCAGAAAAACAAACTGTGAAAAGTTAAAAGTAAGGTGATTACTTCTTCAATGAAGTAATGAGTATAGTAATCTGATTTTTTTTAGAGAATTAGTAACTTGTAATGGATTACTTTTACTGAGTAATTAACTCAACACTGATTACAGATTGCAGTGTGTTTCACACACCAGAATGGAGACACGTGGTTTTGCCGAACATTATTACTAGGGCTGTCAATTTAATAAAAATGTTAATCAAATTAATGACATTGGATATCTATTAATGAAACGAAATTAAGCTCATGCATAACTATTAGCTGAGAAAGCCCCTCAAATAACAATAATGCAATATATGATCAAATAATTTTGCCTTGCCTATATGATAAATATACTAATTATATATATATATATATATATATATATATATATATATATATATAATAAAAATAATACAGGTCATTCAAATGCATTAAATTATTTAGGCACACAAGTAAAGCATTATAAAATACAAAAAGCGGCTTTAGAATGCAATGTATTGTTTATTTGCATATCATTGAACATAAGCTTTTCATTGGCCTACAGTTCACAGCAATCCATTTTGAAACTGAATTCGTCAATCAGTCCAAGAATTATTATAAGGGTTTGACTAAGGATGCGTCAATGTACACCTGCGTCAGACGAACGCGTTTGAAGCGCCTCAGTTGCATAGCGTCATAAATTAAAATTTTTAGTCGCTGTGTCAAGTTAAACGAAGTTTGAAACTTCGAAAAACCTGTCTTGAGATCCCTGTGTTCAGATTTGCACTTAATCATGCGGTGTTTGAATATACAACTGGAGTTTCGCTTACTGCCCCCTGGAGAAAAAAGGTGGTACTCCAAGCTTGAATTGCTCATATGGAAGGAATATTCCTTATTATGGTCCGTGGACATGATTAATTGCGTGATTGTTTTTATATAATTAATTGCACTGAATTAACACGGTAAATCAACAGCCCTACTTATTACATACTTGGGTCTTTTATTACATACATGAGTGTTTCAAAACGTATTACCGGTTGTGTACATCAAGTCAATCTCTGGCACATCAGCGCACATTGAGTATAAAATAGCGTGTATAATATGTATGTGTACACGCATGTGGAATACTGATAATTCACCACTGTTGAGCAGAAAATTGACATGATAAAGTTGACATTTGTTTAATAAGGTACTCATTTGTCTTGTAATAAACAAAGAAATATATATCATGTGATAGTAATCCTATATAGATATGAAATAATCATGAAAATGTGATTTATGGAGCACAAAAAAGGGTGGCACTAACACACATCTCAGGTCTTTATTGACCCTATACACTCGTTTATAAAAAAAAAAGATATCTTTTTTGAAAATTGCCCTTTTTTTGCTTCACTATTCAGAAGAGAAAGGTTGAGGAGTAATAAAAAGGTACAGGGGGAAGAATGAGATACCGGGTCACCGAAGACCAATTTAAAATTTTCAAGCCAAGAGTCAATTTTGATATCATGTTAATTCAACTTTTACAACTATAAAAGTACAATTACATCCAATACTACAAATCATGTACAAAAATCACTGTTTTTGAAAATATTTGAAATAGTTTAAGCCATAAATAGTATAACACTGAATAGAAGCATTTATAGCAGATTCAATGCAGTCTTGAAATAAACGGTTACCCCACACACACACACACACACACACACACACACTACGCAGTTTGTTTATACCCTAATGGAAATCAATATGAGTGAATAAGCTCACCAGTGCCAGTGACCTGGATACGGATGCCCTTTTCCAGCTCACTGATGCCCTTTCTGTACCACTGCACCGCCTGATCCTTATCACCTATAACATTACATTCAGGTTAGACACAGCAAACACTCATTTTCCATCCTGTATGGATTATAAATACAGAATGTTATTGATGCAATCCTAAACTAGCACACCAAGGTTTCAAAGTATCAATGTAAACTACACAATCAAAGATTGGCCCTTTTTTCCCCAAAAATATATTATTTTATTGATGAAACCATTTTAAAACAAACAAAAAAATTGGCCAGCTTTCTGACAATAGGCCTTCAAGTTGGAAAAGACTAATTTATTCCCCTCCCCTTTTCTCCCCAATTTGGAATTCCCAATGCGCTCCAAGTCTTCGTGGTGGCGTCACCTCAATCCGGGTGGCGGAGAACAAATCTCAGTTGCCTCCACGTCTGAGACTGTCAATCCGCGCATCTCATCACGTGGCTTGTTGAGTGTGTTACCGTGGAGACATAGCATGTGTGGAGGCTTCAACCTATTCTCTGCGGCATCCACGCACAACTCAACTCACGCCCCACCGAGAGCGAGAACCACATTATAGCGACCATGAGGAGGTTAACCCAACGTGACTCTACCCTCCCTAGCAACCGGGCCAATTCGGTTGCTTAGGAGATCAGGGGCCGGTTGCATAAAACTGTTTTAGACTAGTCTTACTAGTTAGTCGTCTAAAATGTTGGTCATAATTTTTTCAGTCAGTTGCATAAAAACTTAGATCAGTCTAATTAAAGACCAAAATGTAAGACAGCACACCTCAGGCTAACTTTTGTTTACATTCCATTTTGCCATTGAAAATAACTGTCAGCTGAGCCAGTGGGGGCTGAAAGGGGCTCGAGTTGAGACTTGGTTGAAACTTTGACTTCAAAAATGGTAACAAAATGTTGTGTTTTTAATTATTTGGGTTAAATCACTAAATGTGTTCATTAAAATACATTTTGAAGCACTGTAGTCCTCTAATAAGCAAATATTCTCAGCGAATAAAAAATGTATTGAGTGTCCACTGTCGGCCATTTTTTTTAAGCTGTTCAGTGTCTTATTTTTCCCACAATGCAATGCAAATTAGACTGTCTTACTAAAGACAACTGTGAGCTTGTTTTATGCAACAGGCTTTCTATGGTGTCTTTAGCTAGTCAAACTAATTGTTAGATGCAGTCTTAAGTTAATAGCTATGTTTATGCAACCGGCCCCTGGCTGGAGTCACTCAGCCCGCCCTGGATTCGAACTCGTGGTCAGCGTCAATACTTGCTGAGCTACTCAGGCCCCCTGGAAAAGACACTCTTAAAATAAAACTGTACATCCTAAAAGTCATGCATGGTCCAACCATATGCCCCAGGGCAACAGAAAACTGAGAATCAGTTGCTTGTTCACTGATAGACCATCTGTCAATGACACTACAAAGTGAAAAACAACCTAATCTTGTGATATGACAAAGTTAATCTAATAAAAACATGTCTAGGTCACATTTTACAGCAAAATCTTTAGGAAAAGGAAGACATTTTAAAAACAATTAAGCATGACACAATACTCATTAGTAATATAATTACCATATTAATATATTATTTGAATTATAAGGTGTATATTTGTTATCATAACAATTTTTGTAATTCCTATAATTTATGCTCTTTTAATCAAATCAAATCTTATTTAGCATTGTGACATTATATTGCATATTTTATTTTATTAAAATAAAGAAATTGGGTTTTTTTCCCATTATTGCTATTGATAATTGCCATTAAATGCTCATCACAGTAATATAGCATTTTTATGTGTAATACAGTAAAATAAATGATTGTGATAAAATGATTTATTTAAAGGGATCATGAAGTGGAGAATCCAATTTAGACATATAAACCTGTACTAGGTAACAATAAAAACATACTGTACATTTCAGATGCCATGTGTGTCCTTATGTCTGATGTTGTTTTAAGTTCATTTATATCATTAAACTTTATGTTGACTGTCCAGCCTGTTCCTGGCTCCTCCTTGCCCGTCCTTTTAACTGTTATAGTCTCGTTTTGAAATCTGTCTGATCATGACGTCACGACACATTGCTCGTTTGTATTTACACATCCCACAACATGCGTCAACGCACCCTTGGCCCCGCCCACTGGCGCACAGTTCAAGTCAAGAGAGGAAGCTATCCGTGGCTAACAATTCCTAACAACACCTAAGGGGACCCATCTGGAATAATTGGGATTATTTTGTAAATAAACATGAACTACACAGACTCTTTGACTGTTGTCATGTATCTTGATGCTTTTAAAAGACGGTTCATTGAATTCTATTCCGACTGAGCTGAATTTTGGGGGCTGCATGATGTTAGCCAGTCATGGTGGAAAATGACCATACGTTACTAAACTGTGACTGTGTTTTGGTCCAAAAAACTTTTATAACTTTATCATTGGACCTCAGGTAAGCACTTAAAAATAGCACTTCATAATCCCTTTAAATCTGCATAAATAAATGTCAGTACAACTGATTTATAAATATTTTATTATTTAAATATTAAATACTCATAATGGGGTAAAATTGGCTTTTTTTTGTTTTTTTGGGGGGAGTGAAATATGACCTGGCCATATGATGACACAAATGCAAAACTGAGGTAGATCCTTTCATAGCAGAGTGAAGGTCCACGTTTTCAATCGGACTGGTCATGTGGGCAATCCCTGACATCCTGAATCAGACCTCTACATCCTACTGATCCCAGGGATCACACAAATCACGGCTTTAACTCCGCCACTGATCACAGGACAGCTTTGAGACAGGGTTTATAATGGCTGAGGTCCAAGATCTGATCACAGATCAGATCATCATCTAAGAGAATTCTGGCTGATCTGTCAGGAGTCAAAGCTCTTCTAACATTAAAGACCATGACTATGAAATCTTCACAAGAGAATCCAACTTGACACGGTTTGTCTATCTGGTCGAAGCTGGTCATTTACGGTCATTAGCAGCTCCAAGCAGGTTCAGATGGAAGATCAGATGGACTGCCATGCAGCAAGAGGGGCTCAGGTCAACCTGGTTAGGTGGTGGTAAGCTGTTCGGGACACAGGCGAGTTGGTAAAACCCTGTTGAACCTGGTCATTCACAAACATTGCCGCTTAGCTCAAATCATCCAGAACAGATGAAGTGAAAATAAAAACAGTCCAAACCGAAACATCTAGGACGTTTTATAGTGCTGTAATGATGTATATTTCCTATTTACCCAGATACCTACAAAACCTACAAAAACGTACTATGACAGTCCCATGGTACAGTAACAGATGACAATACCATGATACTGAATGATTACTATATTCAAATACCATAATATTTACATTAGGATTTCAGTTGTTTCTTGTTTTTTAACCACTTCTCTACATCATCGGTTTATCGGTATCTAATACATTTCATTATTATTATTAAAACATTCACAATGCACATTATTTAATTGTTGTAGTCTAATTATAGCCCTCAATAATGAATTAATATATTCATATACCATAGTGTACACATTAGAGTTTGACCGATTTATTGTCCCGATAACGGTTTATCTGTACCTAATACTACATTTAATTATATAATTAAACATTGACAATATTATTTTTTTAATTGCTGTAGGTTAATTAATTTATTATGGTCAAAAAGCAGCAATGAAACATAAATATTGGTTCTGCCACCGATTATTGAACACTTATAAAATAAAATAAAAAATAAGTGTCTAAAAATAAGTGTTACTATCTCGGTACATATAAAATAAAAACATGGAAGTACCAAAATATTTTTGTTAACAGAGTGTAACTAAATTTCACAATCAAGGCAGTAATAAAGGCTGATTACCCTTGTCATCCTCATCGATCTGCAGAGCCACAGAGATGAACTCAAACGCCTGTTTGTGATAGTTTCGGATCTGCTCTCCGGTGTCATCGCAGCCTTCGGAACCGACATCTTTAGCTCGGGCCGCCATACTTCGGCGGATCGGCTGGTACAGCCACAAGAGGAGGAGTAGGGGTGCCCACAGCAGGGACACCGGGAGCCAGTACACGGTTCGGATAAAAGAGCGCAGCTGGTCCAGTTTAGCGCAGCCGGTTCGGTCAGACACCTGTCCGCAGGTGTGTCCTCCCGTACGCACTGATCCTCTGTGTCTCGCTCCGTCCCCAGAACTCATTCACCCAATTCGGGCTATCTATAACCATAACGGATCAAATGTTTGTGTTGAGTTTTATTTATTGGTGTTGTCGGTTCTTCAGTTTGTTGTCGTTTACAGCGATTGCGGAAGTCGCCGTGTGTGTTGTGTGTGTGTTTCTTTTTTTCTTTTTTTTTTTTGCTGAATACGGTCTCACGTTAATGACGTAGGACTGAGCACTCTGGGCGACAAATTATGTCGTATATGATGTTTTACAATTATAATTATAATTATTATCGTGATTATTTATTTATTTATATTAATTTAGCAAGAAACATACATATATTTATAATACATACTGAGGGATACAAAACAGATCTTCACATTTTGTATGCAAATATTAGTGTTAAAAAATGTCTTCGTCAATACAGTGTAAAAAATTTAATCAAAAAAATTACTTTAAATTAAGACATGTATGTCTTGTTTTTGTGTGTGTGTGTTTTGTTTTTTTACCGACTGAGCATTTTTTTTTTTTATGTATATATTGTATGTATTTTTAATAAGGACCTGTTTCGTGTGACGTCATTGTTTGACCGCGGCGCCATGTTTGTCAGTTTGTGACCAAAGTTCCACATTACTTCATTGTGCTGCACTGTGGAATGCGGCAAAGCTGGCTAAATTTTTGTTTCTATTTATAAATCATGAAAAGGTGAGACTGGTTTTTACTTACCAGATCCCAAATGTAAATTGTCTCTCAATAAAGTTGTATCTTTTAAGTGACACGTCAAGCAGCTGTGAACACACCACCAGACTACAATGTAAACATATGAGTCTTAAACACTAATATTCCTCGGTTGCTTTCTTTGTATTCTTCATAAGTTAAAAGCAGCTCTTACATTAATACAGGTGGGATCAGCACAGACGTTTTGTAATATTTTGACCAAATCAGAGCAAAAAACAACACAAACATTAGTAATTCTGGATGAGAGATGTTTACGGTGATCAGGGCCATAGCTAGTGGGGTGAAAGTTGGTAATGATTCTAGGGGTCCAAAGGTCCAGGGGGCCCCACAACAAATGTAGTTATAATTTGTTATAAGGTATAATAGGAAAAGTGCCCAGAGCAGTATATACATTCGGGGGGGCAGATTACCTTGCTTCGGCCCTTAAAGTGATTTACCAGCAGGGGCGGACTGGCTACAGGGAGAACCGGGACTTTTCCCAGTGGGCCGGCCATGAAACAGGGCAGAACGGGCGGCGATAAGCTGAAATGAGCTGCTTCGTTATGCCAAAAGGCATATGGCCGAAGAGGGGCACAAAATGGCAACGCGATATGTAGCCATTTCCATTCACCACCATTGTTTCCTCCCGCTGATGGTCACAAATATAATAGCTACAGGGAAAATGTGATGTCACTGAAACAGGTCAATATTTTCATTTTCACGGATTCCTTTAATGCAGTGCTCACTGCTCTTTGTTTATATAATGTGCAGATAACAACAATAATAATAATAAATGGCAACAAATGTAAAATATATATATATTATATTTGAGTATATGTGAATTTGATCACTGAGCAATATACCATAACTATAAATTTAATTTGTCGGGAATTAGCTTTCATAAATTAATAAACATTATTTATTTATTAGTCTTTTTAGTGCTACTATTTTGAATATTGCTCTGTATGCATATTTTAATTTCTCATTGTTTGCTTATGTTTGTTAATATTCCAAGATTTAAAAATATTTATTTAGTTAAAAAGTATTAAAAAAGGAAAAAATAAGAATAAATAAAATAAGAAAAATAAGTAAATAAAATGGAATAAATTCGAAGTCTTTTGGGCAGGTGGCCATCTTTGTAACGCTCTCGGGAGGTTATTTCCAGTCATGAAATTGCAGCTCCTGTCAACTTGAATGGGTAAAGACCGAAATCTCCAAAAAGGTTGGTCAAAGTTACGATCAAAGAACATATTTCAAGTCAGCAGTAAAATCTGACAACACTGGTATCATGAATTGTACTTCTTTACCTCGGATTACGTAGGGGGGAAAAAGAAGAAAAAATATGCCCCGGCTTATATTGCTAATGTGCATGCGCGTTCTCGAGTTGATTGACAGGCGATATCTGTATCTAAAAGCGATTGGCTCTTTTACCTGTAAGGCGGGACTTCCTTTCTTCATCCTTCCTTGCTGACCGTTTTGCGCTCCAATTTCTCCCATTCATTTGAATATAAGTGGTCCATCCACTGATCTATATATATAACGAATTGGTTACCTAACGTAACCTCGGTTCTCTCTAGATGAGGGAACGAGTATTGCGTAAGCTAGCTTACGCTACGGGAAAGATTAATCTTTTCTGAGATATTGAAGCCAAAAAATTATCCTTAATTTTGTATCATTTGTCAACGCAGTGCAGCAACTGCAGACCTTGATCGGGCTAGCTAGCGAGCTCATTGGTTGCTCTGCGGCAACTGCTGCAGCCTATAGATCGAACTTGGCTGAACTCGCGCCCAATGAGAGGCGTCCGCGCGCTTACTGCATCAAAGCCCGCCAAAATGGCCGTGGCTAGAGTGCATATAAGCGTAGTTCGTGAGGCTGGAACCCTGGTTTTCATTGAATGAAGCGAAAGTCGCCGTGGCACGAAGCACGGCCGGCTACGCAATACTCGTTCCTCATCTAGAGAGAACCGAGGTTACGTTAGGTAACCGATTCGTTCTCTTACGAGAGGTTCTTCAGTATTGCGTAAGCTAGCTTACGCCACGGGAACCCATTGTCAACGGCGTGTGCGCCAAGCATCCACTGCATGAGCCCCGGGGGTGGGGGGACCCGGGGGAGCCCTTGTGAGTGGGGAAATAATATTTGGCCGGCAAGAGTGCGGGCCAGTGTGTGTAATACATAAGCACATAGTGGGAAGGGAACGACAGAGCGGCAGTGCCGGTCTGTGTGGAATGAGTCCCATCAGTGCAGCTCACCAGGGGAGCTGTAGCGTATTAAACCGCTAGTAGTTTTGCCTGCATGGCGGGCACTTCCAGATTGTAAAATCTGACAAAGGTGGAGGGGGAAGCCCAGCCCGCTGCCACACATATGTCGTGAATGGAAATCCCGCTGGACCATGCCCACGATGAGGCCATGCCTCTAGTGGAGTGAGCCCTAATGCCCAACGGGCATGGCAGGTCTTTTGACGCCGTATGCGGCAGCAATAGCGCCCACTATCCATCTAGACAGTGTCTGTTTCGAGGCGGCGAGACCTTTGGTGCGCCCTCGAACGAAACGAAAAGCTGCTCAGAGCGCCTGAAAGAGGCGGAGCGCGCAGTATACAATCTCAGTGCTCTGACTGGGCAAAGGAGATAGGCGTCGCGTCAAGCATCGGATGCTGGCAGCGCCGATAGGGAAATGACCTGTGCTCTGAAAGGAGTACCGATCACCTTGGGAACATAGCCGTGTCTAGGCTTTAAAATGACCTTGGAGTCACTTGGTCCGAACTCAAGACACGCAGCGCTGACAGACAGCGCGTGAAGGTCTCCCACACGTTTGACTGATGACAGGGCAGTCAGAAAAATGGTTTTGAGTGAAAGGTATTTCAAATCCACGGATTGAAGCGGTTCGAAAGGGGGGGCTTTCATAGTTTCGAGAACTATAGAAAGATCCCAGATAGGAACCGATGGGGGGCGCGGGGGGTTCATCCTTCTAGCTCCCTTGAGGAAGCGGATGACCAGCTCGTTTTTTCCCAGTGACTGGCCGTGCAGGGGTTCAGCGAACGCCACGACGGCCGCCACATACACTTTGAGCGTGGATGGGGATCTGCCCTTATCCAGCAGCTCTTGTAAAAACACATGTCCGTGGGTCCAGGTCTCTGTCGGTGCACTATTTTGAAAACACAGACCATTTTGGCGCATAGAATCTTCTCGTGGAAGGGGCTCTAGCGTGTATGATGGTGTTTATTACCCCTTCTGGCAGAGCGACGGGTAGTCTTTGATCACCCACGCGTGCAGCGCCCAGCGCTCTGGGTGGGGATGCCAGATCGTGCCGCGAGCTTGAGAGAGGAGATCTGCTCTCACTGGGATGGGCCACGGCGCTGTCAGTGACAGCTGCGTAAGCTCCGGGAACCATGTCTGATTCTCCCAACGCGGGGCTATGAGCAGCACCGAGTGACGCGTTTCCCTGATCCTCTGCATTACCTGTGGCAATAGCGAGACGGGAGGGAAGGCGTAAAGCGGGCGGTTGGGCCAGTCCTGGGCCAGCTGCGTCCTCGCTCGAGAAAAATATTGGGCAGTGAGAGTTCTCTTCTGACGCAAGAGGTCTATCTCTGCTCTGCCGAATATGCGCCATAACTTCTGGACTGTTTGAGCGTGCAGGGACCATTCCCCTGGAGGAATATTGTCTCTGGACAGTCTGTCTGGGCCGTCGTTCAGGTGGCCTGGCACGTGCGTCGCCCTCAGCGAGCGCAGGTGGTACTGGGTATGCGTTTCGTCAGATGGAAGAGGTTCCTGGATCTGACACCGCCCTGACGGTTTAGGTAGGATACCACAGATCTGTTGTCCGAACGGACCAGGACGTGGTGACCCTGAATGACCGGGAGAAGCGCATGGCGTGCACTCGACCGCTATCATTTCCAGACAATTTATGTGAAGGAGCTTTTCCTGAACTGACCATAGGCCAAAAACCGGAGAGCCCTCGCAGACCGCGCCCCAACCCGTGTTGGACGCGTCTGTCGAGATGACTTTTCGGCGAGATACAGCTCCCATCGTCACTCCCCGCTGATACCATTCAGCCACTGTCCAGGGCTGCAGAGCTGAAGTACAGGTCTGAGTCACCTTGATCGGCTGGCGGCCTGTGGCCCAAGCCCGGCGAGACGCGCGGTGTTTAGCCAATGCTGAAGCGGGCGATGCGCAGTAAACCCAGCTGAAGTACTGCTGTGGCTGAGGCCATGTAACCTAGCACTCTCTGAAATTTTTTCAGAGGCATGAGGCTGTTCATCTGAAAGGACGCGGCTAGTCAGCTGAACACGGCGCTGGCTGTGTAGATAAGCGAGCCGTCATTGCCACGGAGTCTAGTTCTATTCCAAGGAAGGAAATTGCCTGACTGGGCTGTAGTGAGCTCTTGGTCCAATTGACTGCAAGACCCAAACTGTTCAGATGGCTGAGGAGAACTGTTCTGTGAGACAGAAGCTCCGTATGTGACTGTGCCATAATCAGCCAGTCGTCCAAATAGTTCAGAATTCGCAAGCCCTTCGTGAAAGTACGGGGTGCTAAAGACAGGCCGAACGGAAGGACGGTGTATTGATAAACCTGGCCGTCGAAGGCGAATCTCAAGAATGGCCTGTGACGGGGATTTATCTGAATCTGAAAGTAGGCATCTATCAGATCGAGAGAGATAAACCAGTCCCCTGGCGCGTATGCGTGAGGAGTTTCCTGATTGTAAGCATTTTGAGCGGTCTTTTTGCAAGCACCTTGTTCAAACCCCTGAGATCTAATATTGGTCTGAGGCGCCGTCTTTCTTGGGAACAAGAAAATAACGGCTGTAAAACCCGACTCAGCTCAGCAAGGCGGCACTTTCTCTATGGCCCTTTTGCACAGAAGGTTTGCTATTTCTGAGCGAAGCATGCAGGCTGCTTCCGTGTTCACAATAGTTTCGAGCCACGCTCTGAAGCGGGAGGGCGGCGATCGAACTGTAGCAAATAGCCCTGTTTTATTGTGCTTAACACCCATTTGGATATCCCTGGGATAGCTTCCCACGCTTTGAAGCGTAGCGCTAGAGGGTGAATGGCCAAATCGCCCTGATTGCCGCACAGCCAGCTGAACAGAATGTGTGGCGCTTACTGTGCTTATGCATGACTGCTCGCAGACAGCAGGGACAGGCTGTTCTGTGAGTGACTTCCCGATTGAGGTGAATGGGGAAATAGTCACATCTGTTAAGTGATGTGCGAGCATAGTCACGGGCACGGGACTTACATACAGAGAAGTGTTTGCTGGCCGTGTGACAGAGCGGGCAGAGAATGGGCGCTCGCACATATTCGTGAGCGCGTTTATTGACTCTAACACTCGAGCGGGCTGTGTCCGCTTTATGTGAGTGGGCTCTGATAGGAACATGGGAAGTGTAATGCTTGTGTGTAGGGGTGAACACTGGATTGTGGGCACATTTTCTACACATAAGGCATGTTTGCTCTTTACAAGATTTCTTTGGGTCGCCGTGAAAAAGGCGTTTGAGTGCAGGCAAGCGGGCAGTATCACCGGCTTGTTGGCTGCTGAATCCACCACTGTAGTAGCCTGAGAGAGGGGACTGACAGGGGCTGAAGCTTTGACGGTGGTCCGCCGCGGCGGACTGAGCCGTCGTTTTTTCAACAAGGCTAGGAGGACTTCGGTTGCTCAGGTTTCAAGCGCAACCTTAGACCGAGGCCCGCGGGGCGGCGGTCTGCGGCGGCTGTCTGAGCGCTGATCGAGCGGCCGCCCTGTCGGCGCTGAGAAGTCTGACTTTGTTGAGCTGGGCGCTGTGAAGAGGCTCGTGCAGGAGGCTGGTCACGTGGGCGGCCTGCAGAGGAGCTAAGCGCGACGCGGCAGGAAGAGGTTCATGGCTTGGGTGGCTTTCTGGACTTCTGAAAAGCGGTCAACAATGCCACTCACTGCGGAGCCGAAGAGACCGGTCGGAGAGAGCGGTGCGTTGAGTAATGTGGAGCGCTCTGCTTCTCCCATGTCGGCTAGCGTTAGCCACAGATGTCTCTCGGTCACAGTCAGCGAGGCCATGCACTTCCCTAGAGCTTGGGCTGCAGCTTTGGTGGCGTGAAGGGCGAGGTCTGTCGCGCTTCTTAGATCTGTAACAGCCTCTGGGTGCCTGCCTTTCTCATCCCACTCCCGAAGAAGGTCCGCTTGAAGGATCTGTAAGACGGCCATGGAGTGCAGAGCAGATGCGGCTTGGCCGGCGGCGGAATAGGCGCGGCCAACATAGGCGGAAGTCGCTCTGCAGGCCTTAGATGGGAGCACTGGCTTAGACCGCCATCTCGCGGAGGGCGGGCAAAGGTGTGCTGCTACCGAATCCTCGACCGGGGGATGGAGGAGTAGCCCTTGAGTGTGGAGTTCCGGCAGGAAGGGAGCGGCCGGGCGCGGGTGTTGCGTGATGACGGCTCTGAAGAAAGCAGCCGTCGAGTCTGTTGGGAGCCTGTTCAGGGGCGGTGACCACTTTCGAGGCTGAGGCGGTCGGCGGCCTGTGTGAGGAGGCGTGTTAGTTCCCCGTCGACTCGGCGCGGGTCCTGCTGGATTCCTGGGCCGAGGAGGAGGCGTGGGAGCCTGACCACTCCTGGCTGTCGGAAGCCATGATGGAACAGCCCTTATCCTCCGCCTCGATCCTCCGAGATGGCAGCAGTCGCGGCCGCTGGGCGGCAACTGCGGCGTCCCGAGGCGGGGAGGGTGAGAGCGATGCTTTCGAGGGAGAGGCTCCGGCGAGGCAGTCGCTTCTATCACCGGTTCTGTCAGCCTTTGGGGCGGCGCTTTTCCTGCTTGGCGAGCGGAGGCGCGGCGGCCGGTTCTGGCGCTCGAGTCGAGCCCGCAGGGTCGACATCGGAAGCTCCTCGCAGAGGTCGCATCCGCCTTCAGCGGGCGAGCTCTGCATGCCCCAGTCCCAGGCAGAGGCGCCAGATGATGTGGCGGTCTCCGGCTGAGAGGCGCGGCATGAAGCGCCAAGTGGTGCGAGGCATCTTAAAAAGACGCTCGTTACCCTTTTGTGAAGTTCGTTAAGAACTAGCTTGCTCTAAAAAGGATACGTCGCCGGATGGCGTAGCTCGCAGGATGGCTGAAGGTGGCGGAGGCGGCCGGCTTCTTCGGCTGTCCAAGCTTGCTAGATGCCCCTCGAGCGGCGACGCGGCTTCCAGTTCAGAGATGCGAAGAGCTTCAGCTGAAGAGATGAAAATCAGGGTTCCAGCCTACTAACTACGCTTATATGCACTCTAGCCACGCCCATTTTGGCGGGCTTTGATGCAGTAAGCGCGTGACACCTCTCATTGGACGCGAGTTAGCTCAAGTTCGTCTATAGGCTGCAGCAGTTCCGCCAGAGCAACCAATGAGCTCGCTAGCTAGCCCGCTCAAGGTCTGCAGTTGCTGCACTGCGTTGACAAATGATACAAAATTAAGGATAGTTTTTTGGCTTCAATATCTCAGAAAAGATTAATCTTTCCCGTAGCGTAAGCTAGCTTACGCAATACGAGAGAACCTCTCGTAAGAGAACTGGATTATATATTATATATATAGATCAGTGGGTCCATCTGTGCTGAATAGCTCTACGGCTCAGAAAGCCGAATCCTCATGGTGCTTTTGTCTTACTGGAAACAGTTGTAAAATATAAAGTAATTTGTTTAGATTGGTTTTTATTTTATATACTGTATTATATGTTTTTCCTGTATTTTAATAAAGACTTCACACCAAAGATACAAATGGAAGTCCGTATCAGCAATCTCTATGTGCCACTTTTCAGCATTCTGAATATTTACATCTGAATAATGATGCTGAGCAACTTATATAGCCATAGAATATTTGAGAAAACATACTGAAAAGTTAAAACAGTAGAATTATTTTCAGCATCAGGCCGATTTGAGACAACTCTTTCGGGCCGCCAAACGCTGCTCACTGTTTACGCGAATATTAGTTTAGCGGCTCTTTTGCGCATGCGCTACGTCAACTGCGTAGAAACCAATAACAAACTATGGCAGATGGTGAGTGATTTCTCTCAGCTTTGTGGTGTATTATACATTCAAAGATTCTGCAGAGATAGCGCTTGTATTACTTTAAGACCTCATTCGTGATCATATGCCGTATTGAGTTTTATAGCTCTTGCGATTCATCTGAATAATGAAATTATTGCAGTATGGCCCATTGAATCTCGCCGTTGACTGCAGCAAGATCTGTGGAATCATACTTGTGACTTTATATGCACAAATGCACGACTTATGTGTAATATAGATCTGTTTCTGGGTCCTTAACCTGGTGAATAACTTAACATGGTTAATACCACGGTACTTGATTATTTCCATATGTATATTATTACCATGGTACTCTTAGAGTGACTTTTTTATTTTAAGTAATGATTCACATTATGATATCTGATCACAGATCACACTGATGCTGAGCTGAGCATGGAAGGACACACTCCTGTAAGTAACAGTGTTTCATTAAGTCGTATTGTGGTTGGTTTGTCTTTATCAGTTGTTATTATTGTGCTTCTTGTTCATTTTTAGGTCTCAGAAAATCCTCATGCAGAATATGGCCTCACAGAAAACATTCAGGTAGAAGAACATCAGTGGAAGATCTAAGATCAGTGAACTATAAAATGCAAAATGCTGTAAAGTCTGTCTTGAAGATTGCATTTAAAACTTGTAATGATGCAGTGTGAATGAGGCTTGTGTTGGATTTATATGCTTGCATTCTGCCTCTCCAGAGAATAGTTGAAAATGAGAAAATGACTGCAGAGAAAGTCATCAAACAGAAGGTGGACCCCCAGACACTGCAGACCCTCCCAACACGAGCGTATCTGGACCAGACTGTGGTTCCGATCCTCCTACAGGGCTTGTCGGTTCTTGCCAAGGAAAGGTCTGCAGGAGCCTATAAGTTCTTTCCAGAAATAAGGGACCAGTTTGTAAAAAATAAATAAAAAAAGCTGTACCAACCCCCATTCAAAATTGCAAGCCAAATGTTGCATAGCATAGCCCATGGTTAAAAGTGGCCTTAACCTGAAGTTAAAAAAGATGTTAACCCATGGTTAAGTTGCACTGAAAAAAATAAATAATAATAATAATAATAAAAATAATAAAGTTAGAAAATAAATAGCTTATTTAATAATACATTATTAATATATGCAGGCTTTTATGCACTGATGCCACACGATTGGCTGATTAGATAATCACATGGATGATTGTTGGTGTCAGACGGGCTGGTTTGAGTATTTCTGGGATTTTCACACAAAACAGTCTCTAGAATTTACTCCGAATGGCGCCAAAAACATAAAACATCCAGTGAGAGGCAGTTCTGTGGACGGAAACACCTTGTTGATGAGAGGTCAATGGAGAATGGCCAGACTGGTTTGAACTGATAAAGTCTGCAGTAACTCAGATAACCACTCTGTGCAATTGTGCTGAGAAGAATATAATCTCCGAGTGCTATTCTGAGATGCTGGTTGGTGCTGTTTTTGCAGCACAAGGGGGACCTACACAATATTAGGCAGGTGGTTTTAATGTTGTGGCTGATCTGTGTAAATGTTATTGCACCTTTTGGACAAAGTTCCACGTCAGTTTGAATTTCCTCCCTCAATCAATAAAACCCTGCCTCTAATCTTGCTATCCATCTCTCTGTCTTTCCTCAGGCCTCCAAATCCCATAGAGTTTTTAGCGGCATTCTTACTGAAGAACAAGTCTCAGTTTGAGGAGCGGAATTAAAGACACAGTGTGGAAAAACTGCAGCGGGACACTTGTAGAGTTTTGTTTTGTGAATTTAAATTGAATGCGGTCACACTCTTCACATTGCTTGTTTGCCAATGTTAACTGTAGATTTTTAAGCTCGAATAAACATGTTCAAGCAGAGATGTATGTTTAAATGGGTAATTAACAGATTGCTTGCCAGGTACAACTTAAAGAAAAAACCCCAAAAGAAAAATCAGAGACATGGTTTGTCTGATAGTGCTCTGATGCTTATGCGCCAGTGACCTGACTTCGAATCTGGCTCAGGTCATGTATAATCATAATAATAAAACTATATAATAGATACATGATACAAGACAAAAATTCCTTCATTCAGATTAATTCGCTTGATATTTTATTACACAACACCAAGCACTGTACATGACAATATTAAACAAACCAAAACTATTTAAATTGTGAACATATAAAAGCAATCAAATGTTTAATTTGTAATAAATATAATTTCTTCCTTCAGTATAAACACTCACATCTGATTCTTGTGCACACTTTTGCAATTTCAATAGCACAGAAAAACTACTAATATGAGCTGGCATCCCGGCTATGGGTCAGCCTAGAAGTAATTCTGCATGTTGAACAAGACTGATGAGACTCATTGTTCCCGGTGTACTTATTACAAAATACAAGACCTGGTCAAATTGATCTAAACTGGTGTGTGCCTTTCATCCATGCAATCAAAAATATCAGTGACTATAAGTTTGCCAAGTAGGACATGTTCCTGAATTAATTTAAAATAAGTGGAACATTATAGGTTGATAAGAATGAATGTTGTGCAGCCTAACCCTAATATCTGATTGGTTTAAATATATTTTTACTTACATTTTTTTTTTAATAATGTTGCAGTTTGGTGTGGTTTTGGTTTTGTAGTGAAAATGTTATAATCGACATTTTGAGGTGATTGTATATATATATATATATATATAATGTCAGATATACACATTTCAATTTAATTTAGTAATCTTTAATAAAATAAAAGCACAAAATATTTTTAGTCTTATATATAATATACTCAAATATTCTCACCTTTGACTTATTTTCTTTTACTCAAAATTCACTATTTTAAAATCAATTATTTAAAATAATATAATTTTACTCAATTTTTGTTTGTGCTATTTTTACGCCTATTTAAGGAAAAAGTAATGATAGCAAATAAGATGGCTACATTTAAATGAATGAATATTTTACACAATATTTACTGAAAATGAAAAAAAAAATGTAAGTAAAATTAGCTCAATATAAATATAATTTATTTCAATTTAATATCATTTAGTTAAACATTACACAATTCATATTGATGGAATTTTGTTATGACATTGAAATGCGTTAATCTTAAAAATAAACACAAATACGTGTATTGAAAATCTACCAGGTAGACCTTTTTTAATTTGTATAAACTTAAAAAGGCTTCGTGACTAAAATGAAACTTCAAAGTTGTTACGGTTGGATACTGATCGTTTTTGTTAATCCAAAAATGTAAACTGAACAGCATGTTTTGGTGCCTTATTTATATTTTAGGTGTGGTTTCTAAAACACTGTTCTGCTATGCAACCAAACTGCAACACTGAAACATTTTGTGCTTGATTTAAAATTTGAAGGCCAAATAAAATGTGCATTAAAATGACTGGAATCACTTTATATCACCAGCAAAATCATTGTAAATATTCGATATATCTCCCGGCCCCATCCAGAAACATGTCTTAATCTGCAAAAATCATAGTGAATCTACACAACACACTTTTATGGGGCTTTTTTCCAAGCTACAATGTTGGTAATCCTAAAAATGAAACTCATTAGTTTAAACTCATTAATTAGTTTATTATGCACTGAAGCTGTAACCACTGGCAAGCCTATTATACGTAACACAACAGTCCTCACGTCTGCATGGAGTACCCACATATAGTACAGGCCTCTTTCTTAGGACTGAGTCTAGCAGCATTCAGTTTTTTCATATAGTAAAAGTCGTTTTTTATTATGGAATAAAAAACTTCCCCAACACCTGTCTGGATGCTGGTCACATTCATTTACCATGTCAGGAGGTACAAAAAAATAGTAAAAAGAGCTGCTCAAATTAGACCAAAATGCAAATGTGCGACCAGCATCGCTTGTTTTGAAGTCCCTCACCTACAGCTTCTCATTTCAGACTGAAACCAGCTCAGATTCATAAGAACTAAAAAAAGGTTGAATCTCATTTAAACAACGACTGAAGGGCACTCATTGTGTTCTCTTAGTGTCCTCTGTGTTTGAGAGGGTTTCGGTCAGATGTAGTACTGGTTGGCTGCCAGACTGTCCATGAAGGGCCGTACCAGATTGTCTGTGGAGAAGTAGAACACCAGGCCGAACGTGATGGAGATGGGAAGAGCCGGCAGTGCCTTCTTGAAAATGGCCAGCAGGAGGAGCGTCAGACACAGTCCCTGCAAAACAACCACAACAATAGACACTACAGCGGTGTGCCAAAACCTAGTGAGCTGTCTATGTAGGCAGCATCTTAAGGCATCATAAACACACTCCTGACAGAAACACTGTTCTGAAAGAAAGATGGAGAGTTAAGTTGGCAAGATTGGCAAGTTTTAAGGCAGAATCACATGTATCCTTTGCATTACAGGAAACCCCACAATGCATTATAATGAGCTCAATTAAAAAAATAATCCAAGATAGATGAGGAGGCAGTTATAAATGAACAATAATTCATACCGGAATGTATAAATAAAAAGTTGCTCAATATAAAATAAAAAAAACAGACAATATGTGTCAGTGCGGCCTATTTTACACTCAATTATAGTACATTTAATGATAGCAAATAAGAACTACACAAAATCTCATAATTTCAATGAATGAATGACTGTTTTACCAAATATATCCTCAAAATTCACTATTTTTTAAATTACAAATAGATCAATATAATTACAAATTTAAAATTTTACCCCAAATTAGTGGGTGCTGTTTATTTTTACGCATATAGTACATTTAATTATAGCAAATAAGATGCACACAAAATTACTGAATTTAAATTATCTAATATTTTACACAATATTTACTCAAATAATATACCCAAATATACTCACATTTTACTCATTTTCATTTATTCAAAATGCACACTTTTATAAAAGTAGAAATAGCTCAATATAATAAAAGATTATTCTTAAAAATGTATTTTACCTAATATTTGTGGGTGCTATTTTCATGCTTATTTACAGAAAATAACATTTCAGCAAATAGGATGTACACAAAATGGCTACATTTAAATGAACGACTATTTTACACAATATTTGTGGGTGCGGGTCTATTTTTATTGTAAATTGATAGCAAATATGTAAACAAAATTGCTGAATTTAAATGATTAATGATTAAATGACTATTTTACACAATACTCAAATATACTCACATTTAAAAAAAAATATTTTACATTGAATTCAATTTTTTTTTTTTATTAGAAATAGCTCAAAATAATAATAATACAAATAAAATAGTCTTTTCCCAATATTTGTGTATGCCTTTTTATGCTTATTTACAGAAAATAACATTTTAGCACATAGAATGTACACAAAATGGCTACATTTAAATGAACGACTATTTTACACAATACTGTCTCAAAATTCACTATTTTTAAAAGTACAAATAGCTCAGTATAATTAAAAAAATGACTATTTTACCCAATATTGTGGGTGTTGTCTATTTGTATGCTTCTACAAATGTAATGATAGCAAATACAATTGACAAAACATTGCTGAATTGAAATAAATGACTATTTTACACAATATTTACTCAAATATACTCATATTTTACTCAAAATTCACTATTTTTTATAAATAAATTAAATTAATTGTCACAATATTTCTGGGTGCGGCCTATTTTTATGCTTATTTATAGTAAATTTAATGCTAGCAAATAAAACACTGAAAATTTGCTGCATTTAAATAACTCTTTTACACAATATTTACTCAAAATTCACAAACAAATGCACGTTATCCATTGACAAAACTGTCGGTACATTTTAGAACTGAGACTAGGTGTAATGATTTCTGTCACAGTTATCGGCTGATGCAAATAATCTTAAAACTGGCCAATAATCGGCCTGGCTAATATCGGTGTTTTCCTCGTTTTCACATCAATCACTAGGTTTTAAAAACTATCTTGCCCTTGATGAAGATGACAAATGTATTGTAATGCTTACAATGAGAATGGCCACGAAACAGGCCAGTGTGGTGTTCCAGTCTCCTCCTGTTGCTGCTGCTTTTCCCACCAGAACACTGTAGAAGATAAAGTCTCCGAGCCCCAGTTTCACCCCTCCTGTGAGAAGGTCAACCAACAAGCATTTCAGCATACCTTAACTCTAGTTGTACTGAAATGGTGAAATGTAAAACCTGTTCGTTATGTTTGCCTTCATTGCTTGGAAGGGACATGAACAGTATTTACAAGTCAAGCTCTCCAATTTCTAGTAAAGATTTTGGAACGCTGAGGTCATGGAAACCACTTACGGTCTTCCTCAACGTCCTCTTCTGCCGAATACCGTCGCCTCCTTCCTTGAGATGAATCATCTTCTGACTCCACCCCTTCCTGTGGTCGGGGTCCACCCTCAGGGTGCTGCCTTTCATCAGCTGAGATGACAAAAATAGTTTATAGACCCCAATTTAGGTTACTTGGGATTATTTTTCACTTTCAATGTCTTCTATAAAGTACTGAAATACACAGTGACCTGAATCCTGATTACTATGATCAGCCATTCCAACCATCCAAACCATGGCAGCTGAGAAAGAGAAACAGTGCTTTTATTAGCACACATGACCCATCTTGAGCAGACTTATATTGACTGAACTAATAGACTATATATCCGACGAAGTAGAACAAATTGGTGCATATCAGAGTAAGCAGATGATTTATAAATTGCGTTCAAATTGCTTGCCGCATCGTGCCCGGTTAGGACGCAGTGTTATACGCATACTCATCTGCTTTGCTGCTTTACGCTTGGAGTGCTAGGTTTTATTTTTCAGTACGTACATGAATATATAAGTGCAGGAAAAATTGGCTCGTTTCTTTCCTGAGCAGTCTCAACCAGCATCCTCAATGGGCCTTTTGGAGAGAGCACCGCTATCAGATCTGGAGAACAAAAACAACAAATGCAAAAGAGCATGACACCATTGTCAGATTGTCTGTTGCACATAAGGTTTGTCAATCGATCTATGGCAAGTGTACCATAAATAGAGATGGCTCCCAGTATGACCCATGCCGACCACTCGGGCAGGTATTTGATGAATATGAGTGCCATGAGAGCACTGATGACAATGAGGTAGGCCTGCTGCAGCCGTAAAGGGCCTTTCCAATGGATGCAGATCATTCCCACGACGCCGAAGTTCCAAATGATCATCGCTAACGTTGGGTAATCCATGGCCACGTTATATGTCTTAAACACCTCTCTGAAATGCAAAGCGTTCAGCACAATTAAACAAAAGTATAATCATACCACATTCAAAGCAACTTAAAAGTCAAAGCAGATCTTTACTCATAGGAACAGATCTGCTCTTTAACTCTGTCAAAATGGGGGCGCTATGTCGCAAAAAAAAAGTCTCCAAATATTTAAGTCAGGCATCGTTTAAAAGCTTATAATCTGAACTTTTCATAGATATCCATCACTTCTGCATTTATGTTACTTAACAAAATATGGCCTGAAATCATTTGCGTCACAAATCAACGCCACCTAGAGGTCATGTGGTGGAAATAGCATGTAAATAGACAAATCATACATCAAATTGAAGCTCTAATTCTCAGGAGTTTATTTTGTTTCCCTAATATGACAGTTCAAAAGATTTTCAAAAGTATCACAGAGTGAAGTATTATTTCTATAAGACATCAAATACAAATGTCTCCTTTACGCAACGATTACTGCTGCTGTAAGCCCCAAATAGCTAAAAGGTTTATATCTGCTTTTACTTTAGGCAGTTGTCTAAAACAATTGCCATTTTTTACTTGTCTGTGAGCTTGCTTGTGTGAATAATCCAATGTTATATCTTAGATGTCCAAAACAAAATATGCAGTCCATCAGGAAATGCATCCCAAGCAAATCATCGGTAATATATGTTATTGATAGGGGAGGGTCCAAGCTTTCTAATGACACCTAGACTGAGCTTCTAGTCCACTCAGAGGCCGAGATATTCAATTAAACAATGGTGGTGGTGCATGAACTAAAAATGAGACTGAATGTCTATGGACGAGCACATCTGTGAGGGCTAAAAGAGCGTCTTCTGAAAGAAAATTAGGCAATTTGTCCATAGTGTGTAAATGGTGATCTTTTAAATTTGATCGTGAAAAATTGCAGACGGCAGCCCAAAAATGCCCCAGAGTTGAGGGGTAATTTCATGACGAATGTAATTTTCTGTGATCTTTTGAAATAAGAGATAATTTATGCAATGAAAACATACTGTAACTTTTCCCCAGTAAAAAACAAAAGATCAGTTCTTGAAATTGATGTTGATATCACAGTAGTTTGAATGTGTGTTTTTATTATTTTGGGCCACAAAGCGTTTTAAAGATGGTAAAATAAATGTTTTTTTAAATCGATAAAAAGAACCTCATTAATATTCTGAACGAGTTGGAAACCTTTATTGATTTCAGCAAATCAGTTCTTTCAAAATGTCCATTTCAATTGATTCAGTTGGGTCATAACGCACTAATGTTTATTTAAGTCTCTACATACAGTAGCATTTTATATGCTTTAAATATATATATATATATTATGCAGATAAATGTAGCAGTTTATTAATTTGTTTTGTTATATTGTTGAATTTATGAAAAAAAAAGGAGTTAAATATTTTTTCTTGTTTTCATATAGTGAAAACTGTGAAAAATATGCCTTGATTATTTTATTTTATTTTATATAAAAAAAAATTCTCCCCAATTTGGAATGCCCAATTCCCAATGCACTCTAAGTCCTCATGGTGGCGGAGGACGAATCTCAGTTGCCTCTGCGTCTGAGACCGTCAATCTGCGCATCTTATCACGTGGCTTGTTGAGTGCGTTAACCCGGAGATGTAGCACGTGTGGAGGCTTCACGCTATTCTCTGCGGCATCCTCGCCCAACTCACCAAGCGCGAGAACCACATTATAGCGACCACGAGGAGGTTACCCATGTGTCGCTACCCTCCCTAGCAACCGGGCCAATTTGGTTGCTTAGGAGACCTGGCTGGAGTCACTCAGCACACCCTGGATTCAAACTCATGACTCCAGGGGTGGTAGTCAGTGTCTTTACTCACTGAGCTACTCAGCCCCTCCTCCCCCTTTAAGCCATTTCAAAAGTAAGATCAGTTACATCGTAATATGAACTAAAAGCAAAGCTCAGCAGTGTCTTACCCCAGATACATGAAGCTAAACCAGAAGAGCAACATCAGAGATGACAGAATCAGCCAGCCATGAATAAACTGCACAAACACGCACAGAGAAACAGAGTAGATGGTTAGACATGGTAAGACCATCCAAACTCTGCACACTGTAGATGACGTTTCACTAATAATGCACGCATATATCAGGACCAAAACAATGTTTTAATGCAGATACTATAATTATGTAGATAATGTAACATTATCTAAAAATATATAATTCCCTAGTTATAGTCTCCAGATTTCTAAACCAATGCAGAAAATAGGGAAAAAGTCTGCAGAATTTGAACCTGATTGTAGTGTTATGTAATAGTTCTACTCACTTTATAGCAGCGATACTTATACAGCACCACCAGCACTATCGTCATGACGACAATGACACTGATCATGACAAGGGTGTTCAGGATGGAGTACAGAAGCCTCTGACCCACAGAGTTTGGGTCCTCTTCAAACGGAGTATATATGCTGCAAAACACAAACCATGACATTCCTTCTTTAAATTCCTCTTTTTTTAAAAAGTTGAAGTGTGTAATATCTGTGCCACCAACACAGAACTGCAAACATTTCTGATTTCGATTCATATGGGTACATTTCGGTAACAATTTCCATTTTACTTGCATATGAAAGAAATCCTCTCTCAGCTAATGCTGTTAATTATAAAGGGACCTTTTAGGTAACCCTTCTAGGTACAAATGAAAATATTGATTTGACAAATTATATTTTAGCATTCATCATATTGGTCACATTGTAGCTTTTGAAAAATGTTCAAATTGAGTGTATTCAATAAATAAATAAATGTCTTGAAATTGCAAATATTATAATGCATTTACATTTTTTGTTACATGTTAATTGCTTACACGCACAATTTTAACTATTTACAAGTTTTTAAATTGATATATTGAACACATGCTAAACGGTACCATCTCTTTAAAGCTACCGGCATCTTTCTGTGCATTTAATTTGTGCTCGTTATAGTGTTTTAGGCACACATTGGCATTTAAAGGAATGTTCCGGTTCAGTGCAAGTTAAACTCAATTGACAGCATTTGAGGCATAATGTTGATTACTACAAAGAAATTTCATTTAGATTTATCCCTCTTTTTCTATAAGAGAAGCAAAAATCTGGATTACAGTGAGGCACTTACAGTGGAAGTGAATGGGGCCAACCTGTAAACGTTAAAATACTCACTGTATCAAAAGTATAGCCACAAGACATAAAAAAAGATGTGTTGTTAACATGATTTTAATGTGTTAAAATCGCTTACTAACCTTTTCGATGTAAAGATATGGCCAAACAACTTTACAGCTCATGAGTTTTAACAGAAGAATTAATGCAAGTGCTTTTATAACATCATAAGCTTCACATTTCTGGTTTTAAACTCGCCAAAAATTGGCCCCATTCACTTCCATTGTAAGTGCCTCACAGTAACATTTTTTGCCTTTTTTCCCCAATTTTGAATGCCCAATTCCCACAGATTAGTAGGTCCTCGTAGTGGCGCGGTTACACACCTCAATCCGGGTGGCGGAGGACAAGTCTCAGTCAATCTTATCACGTGGCTCGTTGTGCATGACACCGCAGAGACTCACAGCATGTGGAGGCTCATGCTACCCTCAACGGTCCACACACAACATACCACGTGCCCCATTGAGAGCGAGAACCACTAATCATGACCACGAGGAGGTTACCCCATGTGACTCTACCCTCCCTAGCAACCTGGCCAATTTGGCTGCTTAGGAGACCTGGCTGGAGTCACTCAGCACACCCTGGATTAGAACTCGCGACTCCAGGGGGTGATAGGGATTTTTGCTTTTTCTAAAAAATGGAGGGACGAGTCGAAATTATAAATTCTTTGGTAATCAACATTATGCCAAAAATGCAGTCGACTGAGCTTATCTTCTATTGAACCCAGAATATTCCTTTATGGTAGAAAGGTAACAAAACAAAGCCCGTACAGCTGCTGTCCACTCTTCTCCGTGTAGAAACTGACAGATTTGATGGTTGCCACGACGACCACCATGCAAAGCGTGACCGGGACGAAGAGCATGATGACGTGTTTGGCGCCATATTTGAGGGTCAGCTCCTCTTCCTCTCCATCAGGAGTGGCTGCTCTCTCTCTCTCCACCTGTGCTACCTCGCCCGACTCTGAGCTGACAGTCCGTCGCTGTGAGAATCAAGAGTGAGGAAGAGGAAGATGAAAATGGGAAATGTTCATATACACACAAACAAGGTTTTGTAGTGCAGGCTTACTACACATTTTGATAACTGAATTTCAATAACGTCACCAGTCATTTGTAATTCCTTGATAAGGATTTTTTAAAAACCACTCATAGTTGATCTATTCATTGAAAAGAACCGGACTCAAAGAATGATTTGCTCACAAAGGCAGCAGAAAAGGAGGGAGAATTGTCCACTTACTCGTTTGGGTTCTGTGTCCTGAGGGAGAGACATGTCATGATCTTGGCTGTACGAGGGTACGGTTGGGCTTTCGGACTGGACCAGAGCGGACCTCTCGTTGTAGGAGTCCTCTTCACTGTCCGAGGTATTCATCAAGAAATGTAACAGAAGCCAAAACACCCAGAGCTGCAAAATGCATCATGCCAGACGTAAAAGTACATTTACATTTTTTACATTTATGCATTTGGCAGACGCTTTTATCCAAAGCGACTTACAGTGCACTTATTACAGGGACAATCCCCCTGGAGAAACCTGGAGTTAAGTGCCTTGCTCAAGAACACAATGGTGGTGGCTGTGGGGATCGAACCAGCAACCTTCTGATTACCAGTTATGTGCTTTAGCCCACTACACCACCACCACTCTCAGTACCAGAATGGCAAAAAAAAAAATCCAAAAAGAAAAAAATTCCAGATGCAGTATATTGTTCAACCAAAATCACAATAATTATTTGAAAAAATAAACTTATAAAGATTCGGTGGATAAAGAAGGACTTTGAACTGTAAACAAGCCCAAAACACACAAGGGACTCGTATTTGGCCTTGGCCCAGTTACAAAGCTCTATATTGAAGTATTTAAATATTTTTCTAGCCTATATATATATATTCACCAGATGAGGTATTTATAATTATTATTATTCAAAAGATATGAAGTTGGAGGCACGGTGTATGTGCTGACTGGGCATCTTTCCATATAGTCACTTTTTTCTTTGCATGTCCTCGCTTCAATTTAGAACAATTGATTATCTAATCAAAATAATAAAATATGACGGACAAAACTATGAACATTGACAATGAGGAAAGATTTAAATACAGCAAACACATGATCAAAATGTGATCATTAACAAATAATAATAATAAAAATGACTATCAGTAAACATTTTTGACAATAATAGTCCCATAATAGTTCCAAAATATATCGGCTTAACCGATATATCGGTCTACCTCTGATTTACAGTATCATTTAAGTACCGAAGTACACTCGAAAAAAATCTATTTTAGCCTAATTTTAAGATTCAAGCATTTCAATTGATTACCATATTCAAATACACTTTAAAATAATATCTATAATAATAAAATAATAATTGAAAACTGCATAAAAACAATAAGACAAGAACAACAATAAAAGTATCAAATTAATGTAAAAAGTGTGGAAGTAACTAGCTGGATACAATGACATTATTACTAGGGATGCACAATTTATCGGTGACAATATCGGTATCGGCCAAAATTAGTATCATCGGCACCAGTCTCTGCATCTTTTAAGCATGTCAAATATTAGATTGGAGCTTCAGTTTTAACACTTTTTTTTTTTAAACAACACAAAAAATCTCTTATTTTTTTTTAAACCCGCTATATATGACATCGGCATAATAAAATAAAATACATTTAAATAATTATCAGCTATCGATAATGGCCACAAAATTGTATATCTGTGCCACCCTAATTATTACCATATAGTGGTACAAGGTACAGCTCATACCTTGAGTGGCACAGTACATTATGCACGTGGATTATTTAAAAATAAAACACGTAGAAATGTGTTTTTTTTTTTTTAAATGTATGATTAATTTGCGAGTCAAATGCAGACATTTTTATTAAACATATATTAAAAGACTAAAAAAAAATTACCCCGGTTATAACAACTGCTACCCTTTCAGTAAATTAATTAATTAATTTGAAGTTTCTTGTAATGCTCTTTAAATCCATCTCAGGGAATTAATCACGGGCTTATCAACATAACAACTTAAAGTTACGCAGTTCCTTCCCTGGTCAAAAGTAAACTAATATATCCCTAAACGGAAGGGTAAGATAGAAATACCTTTAAATGTAAGAGAATTCACATGAAGAAATTTTCTGGCAGAGATTTTCGCAGATATCTCCATCAAAACATCGCGAATCTCAGGAAACGATGACGATCAGCTGATCCTCGCCACGTGACGCTCTGCGCATGTGACGTCACCTCACAATCCCTCTTTTTTTCCCCCCTCTCTTTTTGAAAATGTTCACTGTCTGATTCCGACTTGACAAATATTACATTTCTAACGCCTATCGTCGAAGTTAGCTTATATTTCAAATATATGTCTGTTTTGTGAATGTTAACACGATAAATGCATACTGAATTTGCCACAGTTTATGTGTGCGTGTTTACATTGATAAAGCAAATCATGTAGACCTGCTTCCTCATTTACAAAGCACACATACATTGAATACATAAGCAACTCTGGCTACTTACCAAATAAACAAATCAATGTAAATATTAATTTGATTTGAACGTTTTAAAGGGGTGCGAGCAGGGGCGTAGGTTCCAGGGGGGGATGTGGGTGAGGTACCCCCACCCCCCCCCAATAATAAAAACATTATCTGTGCTTACCCAGTTTGAGAGAGGCTAATGCTAATTCTTGTGTATTTATTTCACAGTTCATGTACATACTCAACCAATAAAATACAGAAGGAGGGACCTGGGAGCTTTACAAGGGTGGTCCCTTCTTCACTCTTACATATTAAGAGAGAGAGAGAGAGAGAGAGAGAGAGAGAGAGAGAGAGAGAGAGAGAGAGTGTGAGATGAATGCTCTGTGCTTAGAATGTGAATGAAAAAGGTTTGTAATCCTGAAACCTAACAGCAGGAGAAATGATTTGCCAGGAAAACACCATTTACTACTGCAGCTGGGCTTTTGTGGTTGGGGGACTGCTTTACCTCCTGCGGCAAATGAGCACACACACACCGTATGGGCGCTATGTGGACACAAACATCCAGTCCGTGATGGTCCCGGCCAAGGCAGGCTGGTTTATCCAAGAGCTTCCATCATTCTTAGTTCCTGTGCTGCTGTTGTTGGCAACGGAGTGTTTTCCGGGAATGGGACAACATTTACTGCTCTGGACTTTCTGCCTACACTACTTTCAAAGGTAATGACTCAGTTCACATACTGTGTTCAATGTGCATATTGTGGAAATACGTTGTCCAATAGTTGATGCATAACATGTCCATTGATATTCTTCTATCAGAGTTTAGGTTGAAATGTACATTCATGTATAAGGGAAAGTGTATATCTTATGGTAAGCATTTCTTTTCACTAGTTTTTCCACAATTTTAAACAAGTTTTTGCCTTCGTTCAACCTGTTTTGCAATGTGATAAATTATTAATATTATTACAAATAAAGTAATCGTACAAATATTTAATGCAATTAATTAATATGTGATCATAAAAGTTGCATGCATAAATAAATATTCATAAAAAATAAGTTTGTAGTTTTAGATGAGTGTATATGGGACAACTTACCATTTCAGCATGTCATCTACCCATATGCTGCTTGTGAATAATAGTGCAATATATCATAACAAGCACAACATTTTAATACTTACAAAGAATTTTAGTTTCTAGAATGGGAAGCACAGCTGTGATACATAAACTAAAAATGTTCTGGACTGTGTCTGCTAAGTGTTAACTGTAAGTGGATAGAGGCAGATGTTGTTTCCTCTTCATGCAACAAAGGAATGAAGAAAAAGGCAAGCTTTTTTCAGAGCACTGATGCGTTCAGTTAATAGGCTGATATCAGATGTCGAACGGCTTTCTTTGAATGTAGATAAGAATTTGCGGTAAGGAAAGGAACAAATAAACAAAGAGCTGTTATGCCGGTTAATTCCAGCAAGCAAACATTGTTTGCAACTTTGCATTCCTTGTTACTAAACTGCTGTTGTGTGGAAACAGGTTGTCACATACTGAATTGAGCGACTTGCCTGTTGCAACATGAAAAAAAAAAAAGTAAAAGTTTTGAAATATTTGACTGAAATGTTTCTCATGATCTTAACAATCTTTTGATCTGAAGGCTTATGCTTAAATGGATGACTTGGACCAAATAATAAAGAAAAGCAGCCAATAAGTGCCGATCATAGATGGGAACTCAAGAGTGCATTTCTGCAAATTCTGGGCAAAGGGCGACTACTAAGAAGATGCTAAAATATTACACAGTTTTGATTTATTTTGGATTTTGTTTAGTCACAACATAATTCCCATATTTCCATTTATGTTATTCCATAGTTGTGATGACTTTACTATTATTCTAAATTGTGAAGAAAAAAATATATATAATATTAGGGCTGTCAATCGATTAAAATTTTTAATCGAATTAATTACATGGTGTCCTGATTAATTAATCGCGATTAATTTCATATGCAAGAAAGCCCCTCATATAACATTAATTATAAATAAAATGATTATACATATTTATATCAATATATAATTATACATAGTTATTTTTACATATTTAAAATTATATATATATATATATATATATATATATATATATATATATATATATATATATATATGTATGTATAAAATACAAAATATTCAGATAATTAAAATGCATTACATTCCAGTAGCAGAAGAGTTAATCATTAATAAGACGATACAAAAAGCAGCTTTAGAATACAATGTATTGTTTACTCCATATTATTGATCATAAGTCAATCATTGGCATTCAGTTCACAGTAATCCATTTCACAAGTGAATTTGTCAATCAGTTGGAGATTTACTATGAGGGCTTGTTTAAGGACCGTCAATGAACACCTGCATCAGACATGCTTGTGTAGCGTCTCGGGTGCGTTGCCTCATAAACATAAAATGTTCTTTACTGTTTCAAGTTAAATATAGTTTAATACTCAATCTTTAAACACATCTTGAGATCCCTTAGTTCAGATTTACGCTCCATCAAGTGTTTTGAACGCAAGAATGTAACTCATGTTTGTGTTGTTCTGCTACTGAAGTGTTTCTTCACTGTATAAACTGCATGTTGCTCATACAGCTGAAGTTTCACTTACTGCCCTCTGGAGTAAACAGGTGGTACTACAAGCATTTCTCAGGAATCTTCCTTATTACTGTTTGTGTGCTGCATTGTGATTAATTGTGTTATTTTTTGTAAAATTAATCGCACTGAATTAACGCATTAAATCGACAGCCCTAATAATAAAGAACGAGTGTGTTTCAAAAGCTTTGACCGGTAGTGTATATTTGTCGAGGGCAAACGTATTTGCCAGTGTGGTAAGAAAAATAAACTTGTTTTAAATTAAGTTTATTTTTCTTAACCCACTGACAAATTGTTTTCCATCATAAAACTCACTAATTCGTTGTTAAATTTATCTGAAAACAATACTTAAAGGGACAGTTTGTGTTTGAAACAAGTTTAACTAATTTAACAGCATTTGTGGCATAATGTTGATTTCCACTAAAAAAGTAAATTTTGACTTTATAATTTCCTGACTTTATAAAATCTGGGGTTTTTACAATGTGGTGCACTTTACAATGGAAGTGAACGGGGGCCAGACCATTCAAAAACACAGTTTCAAAAGTATAGACACATGATAAAACATTACATATGTTAACATGATTTAAGTGGGGAGAAAAATCACATATCTGTATATTTACAACCAATACTAACAACTTCGTTGTCATGACAACAATCCTGAAATTGGATACATCTGAAAACGGAAAAGGTTAGTAAGGGATTTTATCACACTAAAATCATATTAACATAAATAATGTTAACGCTTTGTGGTTATACATTTGAAATGATGTATATTTTAGCGTTTACGGACTGGCTGCATTCACTTCCATTGTAAGAGCCTCACCGAATTACTGTTGATTGAGTGTTGGGTAAGTTACTCAAAAAAGTAATTCTCTAAAATTGTAATCAGATTACTGACTTCATTGGGAAAGTAATCACATTACTGATTACTTTTAAATTACTTTTAAGAACACTTTTCAAAGAAAAGCTTAATTTTACCCCTCAGCGAATTCAAAATAATGTCTTTATTTCCTCCTTGTTTATGGTCTCCTTGGGGGCCGCAATTACACTTAACACTTGAACTTAACCTGTATTGAACCTGCAATATTCCTTTAATATCCAATGTCATTTAATCTCTACTGAGTTTGAAAATTTGCAGACGATTCATTTATGGCACTACGCATGCATTATATGGTCTCCGCCAACGATATCTGAATACTGAGTCGTAAAACTAGCAAAGTGTTTCAATGGTGTCAGTGTCTTTGAATGTTCTTCCAGTGATACAGACCCAGAGTTTGCCATCTGCTTTATAATCAAATTCTTACATCGTATCAAATGAAATGTCTTAAACAGCATTTTCCAACAAACATATCAATTATGCCTGTGCTGAGACAGATTGAGGGTTCTTCATGGGATCTTATACAAGATGTACATTTCAAACAGTGCATTTCCTTGACCAACACGTTTGTTTTGTGACTGTTTCATTATACTCTGTTGTTCCGACAGGACTTTTGTGTTTTCCTTGCTGACTAAAGGCAGACCCTCTCCTCTGCACATTGTGGTGTCTGCAGTTGTTTTCTGCTCTCTGAACGGCTTTCTTCAAGGCCATTATATGCTGCATTGCACTCAGTACCACACAGAATGGCACAAGGATGCACGCTTTGTGATAGGTACATGGACTGGTGCTATACTAAACAAACCAGTTAACCACTAGACAACCTGTCAAAAGTTTGGACACACCTACTTGCTCTTAATTATTACCATTTCCCACATTTTAGAATAATATTAAAGTAATGAAACTGTGAAATATCACAAATGGAAGAATGAGAGCTTTGACGAATTAAAGCTATCTTTTATTTTAGCTTCTTCAATGTTGCCACCCTTTGTCTAGATTACAGCTCACCACACTCTGGGCATTCTCTCTACCAGCTTCATGAGGTGCAACCTGAGATGCTTTTTAAACAGCAGGCTATTGGAGGACTCTTGTTGTCTCTTTTTCCTTCACTACCCGGTCCAAATCATCCATTTAAAAATAAATAAAATAAAAAATTACATTACTAATTTCAAGCATTTGTGCATTAGATCATACATTCAAGTGTGTCCAATTTTTTGACAGGTAGCAAATTATCAATTCAAATAGAATCAATTAAATGTTGTTGTTTCATTGGTTATAAATAACAGAAACACTCAATAGTGAATTAAATTAGCTAAACAATTCAACTAACTTTAGAAATGGATTTTTCCCTTCCAGGGTTGTTAATGTTTTTCTCAGGAATGGCCATCAACATCCACAGCGACTACATTTTACGAAACCTGAGGAAACCAGGAGAGATCCATTATAAAATCCCGAGAGGTCAGTTTGACTCTTGAAGGGTTCAGTTGCATTTAATATTTTTCTGTCAAACTCATTTATATCATAATTTAAACACGTCCAGGTCACATTTCAAGCTAAAAATTAAGCATGTTTTATGACCCAATTTAATTTTTTTCTAATTGCGAAGGAACTCAAAACTTATTGCAAGAAAATGCAACATTCAGTGTGAGGGAACGCATAATATTGTGAATAAACAGTACATTTATTGTGAGAGAAGGCAGACACAGGACGGCTGTGGCTCAGGTGGTAGAGCTGGTTGGCTGCCAATCGCAGGGTTGGTGGTTCGATTCCTGGCCCACACGACTCCACATGCTGAAGTGTCCTTGGGTAAAACACTGAACCCCAAGTTGCTCCCAATGGCAGGCTAGCGCCTTACATAGCAGCTCTGCCATCATTGGTGTGTAAGTGTAAGTGTAAGTGTGTGTGTGTGTGAATGGGTGATTGTGACACAGCGTAAAGCACTTTGGTAACCTTTAAGGTTTAAAAAAGCGCTATATAAGTGCAGACCATTTACTATTGCAAGGGAATGCGAAAATTATTGTGAGGGAACCAGGCTATTGCGAGTGAATCCAAACTTTTTGCGAGGTAAAGCAAAACTACCTCATTAAATAAATTCCCTCCCTGTCCTCTAAGGGGCTACATAATACTGTGACTACATAATTTCCATCCTATCCAATCTATTGATATTGACAATATGGATTTTGGAATTCACACCATTATGTTTATCATCTAAGTAAACACACCTATCAGCTAATGCCAACAACCTGAAAATCGCTATTTTTGGGGAATAGCATACACCCCCCTAAAGCAGCAGATACTATGGAAGTGGTGATTCCTGCTTTTGGAAAAGGTCATGAGGCATCAGTGTATTACTCCCTGCTAATTCAGAGTCTGGGGGACGGAGCTTCAACTTCAATCAAGAGATTATGGGAGAAAGATTAAAACTTGATATTATAAACTTGGTAAAGTCTGCATCTAGAGACGCAATTCAAGATTTTATATTGGTTCTGTTGGACCCCCTCTCCATCAGATGATGGAGAAATAACCCATGTCTTTTGGGGGGGTGTTAAGATCCAGGAGTTTTGGTTGAAGGTTCAGAGTTTGGTGTGTGATGTATTGGGCATCATTTTGCCACAGACTCTGTATTTTGGGCGAAGGGGCGGTCATCGATGTTGAAAATAGACACATAAAGAGTTGGGTCTTAACCAGTGTTATGATCGCCAGACAGATACTTTTAAGGGGATGGAGGTCGGCTTGAGCGCCCTCATTTCAGGAGTGGTGCTCGGCGATGGGAAGGGTGGCGGCCTTTGAAGAAGGGTCATTTAGAAGAAAGTCTTAACTTGTTCATGGAGAAATGGGGCGGATATCTGTCATTTATGGATGTGTGATTATTATTATTATATTTTTGTGTGTGTCTATATCATGTCGACCACTGGGATGTTGTTGGGGGCCAGGGTGGGATTGGGGATTGGGAGGGGTAATAGTGGGGGTTAATGTTGAATCTGTGTATATATGTTTTGTTTTTCTATGTTCAAATATGTGAATCAATAAAAATTGTTAATCTGGAAGAAAAAAGAAATTTTGAAAATCACCAGATATCTTCTAGTTCATTGACCTGACCAATACATCAGTCTATTACTAATATAAACCACACATATGACATGTTCTTCGATTAAACATGCTTGAGTATGGTTGTTTTATCTTTAGGGGGAATGTTTGAGTGGGTCTCTGGTGCCAACTTCTTTGGGGAGATCGTTGAATGGTGTGGATACGCTGTGGCCACCTGGTCCTTTCCAGCTTTCTCCTTTGCCATCTTCACCATCTGCTCCATTGGACCACGAGCCTACCACCATCACAGGTGCTTGAGTTTTGCTTCAAAACGTAATGTTTAGATACTAATAAGCTGTCTTGCTGCCTACTGCATTCCTAGGCAGCATGCTGACTTTAATGGAACCTCATAAGTGACTAATTGTGAACACTACATAGGCAGCAACAGCCTCATTCAAACAGTACTTCTCAAGCAAAGTCTATGAGAGATTTGACTCTGGCAGTTTGGCATTAAGATATTAAGTATAAAAATACTTAGCACACACAAATGATGGGTAAAATAGTCCATAAATAGATTTAAAAGTATATTCTAAGTCTAATAAGTCTATTTTTATTGATATTTATTCTTAATAAAAGTTCTCTAGTTTGGGACTGACCTCTTAGTGAACAATACATGCTTCTGTTTATGGACTATTTATTGAAGGTAGTAGACATTAAGGCAGCTATCTAGATTTTGGAACAGAGCCTAAGACTACATATATAGACAAAATGACCATTTTAATGGTCATTCACTGTTGAATCCATCCAGAGTCCAGCCAAAGTTATGTAATATCACTTATCTTTTTCACAGGTATTATTTGGAGAAATTTAAAGATTACCCCAAATCAAGAAAGGCTGTGATCCCCTTCGTGCTATAGCAAAGTCAGACGGACGTTGACACATTTACAAGGACATTTGAAAGGGAAATCAAGGACACAAAGTTTCCATTTAAACAAAATGATTTTAACCACTGACCTAATAAGAATTCTGTTCTGATGTTATGTTGTTCAAGTTTTGTCTTTATTTTTTAAGTACACCATTAAAATCTTTTGTTTACAACTCTACATGGCAGAGAATGGTCAGTTATACATATCCCATTCTGCACAAGAAGTTTAGTAAAATAATGAATCATCCATAAATATTTATAACCAGTCAAGTGCGATTAGTGCTCAGGAAACCTAAAACACACACCATACAAAGCTGCCGTTCAAAGTCCTCTGAACTATAGCGTTTCTGTACATTGTTTCAAGTGAATAATATGATACACCATGTTTTGCTCTCAGTAAATGCTGTATGTAAATGTCATTTCATATGTGTTCATCAGAAACCATACGGAGAATAAAGCACTTATCATCTCCTAGAGAAACCGTATACAACCCCCATAACATCTCTTGAACTATATTCACTTAGAAGTTCTCATTTCTTATTACTTCTCTGGGATGGCTTTACTTTTAAGCTGTTGATCTGAGCGCACCAGGTTCTTCATTGACTTTTGCAGGAGCCATGTGCCAGTATGGATACCAAGAAATGCGCCACAAGCAACCCATAGCCAGTTCTTCCTTAGCCAGCTCTGGCCTTTCATCCTCTCGGTCTTTGCTGTACACAATAAATGTCTTTAGTAGAGGACGAGGTTCGGGATCTGCAGAATCAAAGGGATGATGTTAGGAAAAAAGGTACGATATAAGACAACTGACTGGCTGTTTTTGTTTTTTTCATTTTAAGTTAATTTCCATTCCAGTGTTGTTATATTTTTCATTCATGCACAAACTTGATTCACATTACAGTAACAGAGTTCACACACGGTCAAAAATTGGTGTGCTTGCTTAGCCAACAACACTTAAGTACATCTGTTATGCCCAAACACCACTCAGTGAGCAAAACTGAAATTGCATTAAAATACAAGAAAACATTTAACACATTCTACAATGGCTCCAACATTCAATGTATATTATATGCATTGTCATTACATACATATAGATTTTTTTTATGCAAACATAAACGTTAGTTTTTCTGCAATGATTAATTGAATGCTGTTGTGAAATAAGCTGATTTAAACAGGTCACCAAAGAAACTTTATCTACCTGGCTTACATAGATAAGGCTGTTGAAATTGAGGGGATGGCTTGTGATAATCTTGCAACATCAAGGTCATGGGCTCAATGAGTTCAAGGTCAGGGAACACACATGCTGATATAGATATATACACATACATACACCAAGTAGCTGTGAATTAAAGCATCTGTCAAATGTAAATGAGCCTTTTGCAAATGTAAATAAAATACATGAAAAACTCATTTTGAAAAATAACCTTTAAATTATGAATATATTATATGAATATATTTTTTTCTGACTAGGCCTGTCGTGATTTTAAGAAATCGTCTGAAGGCAAATATTTGATCAAACCGCAATTATCCTGTAAATGAAATTCCAGTCACATTTGACTATCCAAATTAACATGTAAGAGAAGAATTTAGGACAGACATTTTTACTATTGCACAATATAATATAATATAATATAATATAATTATTCAGGTTGACTGGGTTCCAAAAACAACTAATTGTCATATTTGCAATTATTTGTTTGACAATTAATCATCAGCCACATTTCTGACACATATAAAAATGTGTCACTAAAAATAATATTATATAAATTATGTATTTGTATTCATGTATTTTTTGTGGTGGGGCGAGTAAAAATGATCAAGGCAAATTTGAACTAGTAGCTGATTGGTCCAGAACAAAAAAAGGCCTTAATATTGGCCCTGTAAAAAGGGAAAACTACTACCATAAAAAAAAATGGAATATCTGCATAATCTGACATTAACAAGAATATATCTTGTAACCTTCAACACAAGATACGATTCGCAACAAAAATCTCATCGGAGAATAGAGCAGCACGTGTTCATTGTATGACTAGAATTGTGACAGTTGGACCCGAGTGACTGATTAACAAAGCACACACACTTAACGCTGCATAGGGGTCATATCACACTTTTCTTGATCTTTCCTTATTGATGAAAGCCTACTGAACAACAGCTAATGCACTATTATTCCTAAACACCAGAAATGCTATTGATAAAAGTTAAATTAGACAAAGTATGTCAGATCTTGTGCTGCTCCTGACTGTGTGTAGCACCTGCGCTCTGCAGATCCTCCTGAAGGATCCTGACGTTAGAAACAAGCAACTAAATTTGAGTTTTAACAACATCCCTGATCATTTCAGTCTCAACTTGATAGTTTGTGTGAAACAATTTCATTGTAAATGGATTGTAAGGTTCAGAAAAAGGGCTGGGTAAAAATATCAATTTACTGATGCATTGCAATCAATATCGATTCTTAAATCCCAAGATCAATAATTACTATGTGCGCAACCCTCTACAAAGTGAGTAAATCACTCAGATATGCTAACTAATTTCACGCTCAGCGACTACAAATCTCTGTGATTAGGCACTGGTTGGTAAATGTTCAGATTTCACTCACCAGTGATTGTGTGGTATAGCGGCAAAGTAGTTCAGCAAGATAATTTAACTGCGTGTTGAGGGTAAAAGATTAGTTTGACTCGTTCCGTGTAATGTGTGTCCAAAGACATGATCCACACAATCCATATGCCATTAAATAATGTCTCTTTTAATACTCTGGCAACAAAAATATTTTTTAAAATTCTAAACACATGGATGTGCTACAGAAACGCATCCTCTCTGATTAAAATGTGCTCACTGACTGATGCCGGTAGTCTTAAAGAGACAGCACCGATTTAGCATGTTTTCTATATATTGATGTAAAAACATTTAAATAGACAATTTATTCAAACAATAAACATGTCACAAAAAAACATATATATCCAATATACAGGGATGCAAACTCATGAGAGATGAAAAGGTGAGAAATTCATAGCATGTGTTCAAAGTGTATATATTCAGTGATTTGTTTAATGTATTTAAAGGGGTCATGACATGAGGAATTACATTTTCCTTGATCTTTTGACATATAAAGAGGTCATTGTTCTATAAAAACATACTATAAGTTGCAGAACTAAACACTTCCTCCTCACTGCTTATTCTTCATATTCCTCCATATGACGTCACACTGTGGTATACATTTGCATCTGACCACCTCCACAACAGCACATCAATGATTACTTTATCTTGAATTACTTTATCTTTAATTACCCAGCATTGGTGAGCAGTGAGATGCCAGAGAGAGCAGGTCAGTCAAGAGCATAGAGCCAATCATAACTGTAGCCGTTTACTGTCAAGAATTAAAGGGGAAGCAGCACCAAAACAGACTGTTTCTGACAGAGTGTCAGAATGAGGGAGGAAAATGATCCTGTTTTACAAATATATAACAGTTTTGTGTCAAAAAAAAGTCACTAATATTATAAGTAGGGCTGTCGATTTAACGCGTTAATAAAATTAATGCAATTAATCGCAATGCCCTGGACTGTAATAAGGAAGATTCCTGAGAAATGCTTGTAGTACCACCTGTATACTCCAGAGGGCAGTAAGTGAAATTTCAGCTGTGTGGCAACGCACAGTTTATACAGTGAAGAAAACAACCAGACAGCACAAAACAGACAAGATCTCAAGATGTGTTCTAAGTATTAAACTATATTTAACTTGACACAGTAAAGAACATTTTATGTTTATGACGGAACACACCAGAGACGCTACACAAGCATGTCTGATGCAGGTGTAAATTGACGGGTCCTTAAACAAGCCCTCATAATAAATCTCCAACTAGTGTTGTCAAAATATTCGGTACTTCGGTACCAAGTCGGTACTAAAAAAAACGTCTCGGTACCAAGTACCAGTGGTACCGAGTACCGGTCAAAGTTCGCGCATGCACCACGGCAGCGTGAAGTTGCGTCCTCCTCATGAAAGCGCTGAGACATGGCGACCGCCGGCGCTGCTGTGGTGACTGCTCTTGTTGATAAGAAAGGAGGAAAGAGCCATGTGTGGAAATATTTCGGATTTGCGGCTGATGACGAGGGAACATCATAGATCATCAAAAACCAATTTGCAAACGATGTCATCGAAGTTTTCTCTCAAAAGCAGGAAACACATCAAACTTGATAAAACACCTTAAAGACCGACACCGGATCTAATGAAAGAGTTCAAGCAGGTAAGTTTCAAATTAATTTCAAATTTAGAGGTTCTGTTTTGAGTTATATACCATATTTTAATTTGAATGTCGGATTGAAATAAACACAATATTAGCCGTGTAGTAAATCATTAGCATAACGTTACATGGTGCAGCTAACGCAAATATAATGAGTGTTAGAATTAAGCTTCTTTATTAACTATTTAATGCTACTATACATTTTATTAGGGTTAAAAAAAAAAAACAGGAGGACATGAAGGTTTTTTTTAAATGACACACCAGAGGTTTTTTTAAATGACGTTTTAATTTATAAAAATGTTTAAGTTTATAAATATAACACTGAGTGTTTATTCAGTCATGGCTTATTGTTGTGTTTTTTAGGTGTGTAATTTATTTTCATTTATTAGTTGTGGAAAAACTTGAAACACAATTTTAAATAAGTATAAAGAATGGCATTGTTTACCTTTATTAATAAAAATAGTGTGTTGTTCAATTAGCATGTTTTTGTGTTTTGCTTTGGTACCGAGAACCGTGGATTTTTTCTTGTAAATTTAGTCTAAATTAAACTTTGGTTTGGTACCGAAATTGGTACCGAGAACCGTGGATTTTCACTGGTATCGGTACCGAATACTGAAATTTTGGTACCGTGACAACACTATCTCCAACTGATTGACAAATTCACTTGTGTAATTGATTGCTGTGAACTGTGTGTCAATGATTGACTTATGATCAATAATATGGTAATAAACAATACATTGTATTCTAAAGCTGCTTTTTGTATTGTCTTATCAATGATGAACTCTTCTGCCACAAGAATGTAATGCATTTTAATTATCTGAATATATATTTTCTGAATATATAATTTTTTAATATTTAAAGATAACTATGTATCATTATTTCAACATTATATATTGAATTATTGTTATATGAGGGGCTTTCTCAGCAAATATTTGTATATGCGATTAAATGCGACTAATCACGATTAATTAATCGGGACATCATGTAATTAATTCGATAAAAATGTTTAATCAATTGACAGTCCTAATTATAAGTGAACCTCAAGGTACATATTAAAATAATTTTAAAAAGGCATATCATGACCCCTTTAAAGGTTTTTTAAGCGTTTAATCTTAAACGACCCATATCAAGTGATTTTAATTAAAGTAAAAGTAAAATAAAACATTTCACTGAACGATTTGTTCAAATTTGCTTCAGAAAAGGTGACTTTAGCCGAAAGGTGAGTAGTTGGCATCCCTGAATATAATATATGCAATTTCAAGACATTTATTGATGGAATTTAAAAAAAATTAAAAATTTAAAGCTAAAATGTGACCAATATGATGAAAAACTACAGCATATATAATTTATTAAATTAATATTTTCTAATTATAGCTAGAAGCGGTCACGTTATAATTGACAGCATTAGCTGAGAGAATTTCTTGCATATGCAAGCAAAATAAACACTGTTACTGAAATATACCCATATGAAGTGATATTGAATCAAGAAACTGGTTTGAATACTCAGCCCTAGTCAGAAAGTTCACAGAAATGTTAGAAATGATCTAAACATCAAAACTACATTTATTGACAAGTGGACCTCAGAGAGATAAAATAGTCAAAAGGGAATTTAAACTGTCCCACCTTGAGCAGCAGGTTGAGCTACTCCTTGGCTTTGGCCTCTCTCTTCTTGCTCCGCTCGGGCAAAGGGGGCAGAGGTGGTTGGGATGGAGCAACGTATGACACGATGCCCGGCTCGGGAATATATTCCTCCCTGTTCTTCCTCAGCAGTGGGTTGGATTTGATCGTATACCAACCCCAGTGCACCAACCCAAGGCCAGAGCCCATAACAATCAGCACTTTATAATTGTGCCAGAAACTCCTGAGCTTGCTCATACCTACAGACATAAAACATGCATGAAGAAAATATCCATGCATTACACCGAAGTCATGAAGGTGATTAAAAATGGAGGAAAGTTGAAAGATGTTGAGACTCGTGGGCTAGTTGACATATAGGAAAGTCACCTGGGCTTTATCTGAATAACTATAAGGTTTAAGTCAAGTGAGTGTTATCAAGCAGACACCAAAACAACATTAGTAAGCAGTGCACTACATTAAGGCAAGAAGATCAACTATGTAAATAAGGTAGATTTAATTCAAAAAGGTTGAACAAGGTTCTCAGGAGGAGGGAATTTCTAATAAATGTACATTTGGGGCAAGTTGTCACATGCATTTACATGTTGGAATTTATTAATTATGCCCATTTATAAATGTTTCGTACATTGGTTCGAGTTGCATAACTGATATTTTGCTATTTGATGGTAAACTTAAGCCGTTTTATATGCAGCCAATATTGCATGTGTCTATACAGAAACTTCATTTAAAAATAAACCAACCCTGATAAATATACACTGAAATTAAATGTGTGACAACTAGCCCCGGTGACCCTTTATGTATGTGTACTGTGTCACGCTCTCGTGTGTATTCTCAATAAACGGGTTTAGAAATGAAGACAGATAAAACTACACACATGTTTGCACCTTTTTGGCTAATAAGAGTTAAATATGAACTCCATAGTCCTGTATTTTACAGAATTATAACATAACACTCACCTTCAACACTCTGACCATCTTGGGTCCTGATGGACTCATAGGTAACCGATCATAATCCTGACTGAAAATACTATGAGCAAAAAAAACGTTTAACTATTTTAATTGACTGCGAACAGTAAAAATGAAACCCAAATGAATAAATAAAAATATTTATATGGCATTAGTCATAATGGAGTTGTTCAATGCGATTTTTTTCGTGGCTTGTTCAAGGAGCGTTGAAATGCTAAATTTCTTAAAACTGCTTTGGGACGATATGTATTGCGAAAAGCGCTATACAAATAAAATGTATATATATTATATTAACAGGCAACTCTTTTGGTTAAAGAATAGTGCTTTGTAAACAAGTAGGTATAGCTACAGCAAAGCCAGCAGAGGGAGCTGCCTACTTGTGTTATAGCTTATAGCTATTGGTCACCCAAAAATAAATGTATGTCATTATATACTCACCCTCAAATCTTTACAAGCTTGTATGACTTCCTTTCCTCTGTGAAGCACAAAAGAGGAAGTTAGGCCGAATGTTAGGGACTGAATGCCTTAGTAACATTTCACTCTTTGTTAAAAATGTAATGAAATGAAATGCGGACTGAAGCTGTCAGTCCGTCATACTACTTGAATAATTATGAATAAACCTGGCCTAGTTTGGCTAGTCAAAGCCAACCCTTAAAGACCCCATGAAATAAAAATGAGAGTTTTGTGGCTTTGGGTTTATATGCATTAGCTTTGAAGCCATCTATATGCTAGTGTCCTCCTAAACGTTGATAAAAGTCACTTTTAGGAGATAAAAAAAATAAAAATTATTAACATTTTCAAGCTGTGTCCCAAATGACACTATGCACTATATTATACACTATGCACTTGGCAATATAGTGTATGAATTAAAGTTTCAACCCTAATTGAAAACTAAAAGTTTATTATTTAATGGAATCACTCGCCGTTTAACAGCTCATGGAAGTGAACTTTCAAACACATGCGATGCGTTGCTGTTAGATTTAGCTTGTGATTCAAACTCTTATATCTCAAATAATGTGCATATTCACATAATGTGGTGTGATGATAAAGCATTCAACTCACAGTGCTGTCTTCACAGAAGTTTCGCTAGTTGCTACATTCTCCATTATTTACTATTGTTTTGGTCAGAATTGCGGCAAGGTAACTCCGCCCTTTCTGCACAGAAGTATAAGCCGCGACCTTTGAGTGCGCACAGAGGCACAAAAACCATATATGCAAAGTATGCAATGCATGGGGCACCATGTAAAGGTGGGCGCAGCAAGCAGCTCAATAAAGGTGGTGCAATCGGCCTCCTCGACCCCTCCAATACCACCACCCCCCCCCCCCACCCCCCACTTGACAGATACACAGGTCACAAAATGTAGTTTTGCATACCCACTCGGAAATGTGTAGTTACGCCCCTGACTGCACGAAGAGTCCTACATTCCACACTCAGTAATACCGGTTTCAGACTTTCATCATCCGGCTACTCCTAGTATGCTTCTTTTTGTTGCATTTTCAGTGTAAAGATATACTGGCACTATGCTATAAATTGGCTTACATAGAAGAATGCAGTTTGGCACAAAATTAAAGTCTTTAATTTCTGGGAAAACGGACAAAAAGTACTGATGACTTCATCCTGTACTACACAGATTTTTGTCCAATCAAACACTCTCTCAAATGAGAATGTCCCTCCCCTTAAAACCACCTACAACAGACAAGAAAATAGCAAAGCATGATTCATGGCTGCAAAGTAGCTAAAACTTGATAGCTATTTAAAAAAAAATGGATGAGCCTTTCGATATGTCCCGCCCCCAACTTCCTTTTTTCAACACATCAACACAGGAAAGAAAACTGCACTCGTCAAGCCATTTCATGAGGCTTTTATTACACATGGAACTGAGAAGAACACAGCTGGTCAATTGTTCATAATAGATGCACTCTTACTCTCTCTCTCTCTCTCTCTCTCTCTCTCTCTCTCTCTCTCTCTCTCTCTCTCTCTCTCTCTCTCTCTCTCTCTTTCCAACCCATCCTGCTCATGAGTTACAAAAGATGTTAGGCCTACTACATTTAGCTCCATAGCATAAATGTACCCAAAACATCAATAAAATGTTAAAACATTCTGCATACCTGATTTTAAAGATGACGTGAACTTACACACATTACAGTTTTATGGTGTTATCTTGTTTGTGTTATAGTGTATCTTTTCTAATGCAAGGAATGTGCAGCATCTGGGTTTTATCTGTTTATAAACGTTAATGACAGGGTGTGGAACATTTGGGGAATTTGATACTCCTACAATCAAAGTATGATCATTCCACACAGTTCCACTGACATGCTCCCTGCATTACTTTAGCATTGACAGAAATGCAACTGACTGCAGATCAGTGTCTGCAGGGCTCTGTTTACCTGTTTCAAATTTGTCTTACACATTGTAGGAACATGTGCAACTCTTTAAGAGGTGTAGAAAGACAACAGACAGCAATATTTGCACAGCAATGGAATAGTTCACCCAAAAATGAAAATAATAATTTATTCACCCTCACATCTTCCAAATGTATCAGTCTGTGCTTCACTAAACCAAAAGCAGCTTATGAGCTTTGATGACATGAGAGTGAGCAAACAAGTACAAAATTTACATTTTTGGGTAAACTATCCCTTTAATGTTTCCATAAATCCAGTCCTGAGAGAGCTTTTTTGTGTATAAAGTCAGGACTGAAATATCCTTTACAATATAGTTTCCCACTCATTTCGACACTGTGCTTTCTCTCTAATTAGCCTGTGTAGTAAACACACTGTTTTTGTTAAAACAGGCCGCTTTCTCTGCAGTTCCCATGAGAAATTGTCCTCACACACAGACTGTGACGCCACAAATAATCCCACTGAGGGCAAGCCAGGTTCCCCTGCTGTGTGTGTGTGTGCGCGTGCATGTAAGGACGACATCTATACTTTACTTGATTCTCTTACTATAAGACGCTAAATAGAGATAAATGAGAGGGAGTGCCTGTTTATACGCTTCCATTTAGAGTCTATGTATTCTCAGGCTATGTTCAGAATCACGCTCAACCACACTACTTTTACTATTGCTGCGGTATGTACTGTAAAACGTTTATTTACAGTATATGGCACATTTCATAGACTATGGTAATTCAAAGTGCATCACATAGACATAATAAAGATAAATAAAATAAAAGTCACATAGAACTCGGTTTTAAATCATTTAAGAACAAGGACAAAAAAATAAAAGCTTAATTAAAAAATTATTAAAATATTAAATAAAAAATAAATCAAATTGTACAGTGCAAGTGCAGTCAGTAAAGTACATATGCTGTATTATGTATGCTGTGCAATTTAAGGCGATATTCTATATGCATGAAATACCTGGATGACTAATGCATTTGCCAAAATGTGCAGTATACAAAATAGCATACTTTGCTGCATTATATATATTTATATATATATGTACAGTTTTGCTACGTATATATATATATTATATATTTTTTTAATAAGTAGTAACAGAGACTATTTATCAGAGATAAATTAAATGTTTTTGCTAATAATGGGGGTGGGGGGGTGTTGAATGACTCCAGGTCTCCTAAGCAACCAAATTGGCCTGGTTGCTAGGGAGGGTATCCGTGGTGTCATGCACAGAGAGCCACGTGATAAGATGCAGAATAGGCAACTGAGACTTGTCCTCCACCACCCGGATTGAGGTGAGTAAACGCGCCACCACGAGGACCTATTAAGTAGAGGGAATTGGGGAGAAAAGTGGATAGAATAAATAAATAAAAAGACAAATTAATAATAATTAGAAACTGGAATGCCCAACAGTCAATGGATGTACAAAGGAAGTCATGCCTTACTGGTAAAAGAGCCAATCACCTTTTAGATACAGACATCGCTTGTCAATCAGCTCAAGAACGCACATGCACATTTGCTAGCCTATACAAGCTGGGACAATTTTGTTTTAAGTGTAATCTGAGGTAAAGAAGCACAAGTTATTAAACCAATGTTGTGTGATTTTACTGCTGATTTGAAATATGTTCTTTGATCATAATTTTCACCAACAGTTTTGGAGATTTCGGTCTTTTCCCATTCAAGTAGATAGGAGCTGCTCTTGTATGCCACTTGTTTACATAGAAAAACCGCTACCTGAGAGCGTTTCAAAGATGGCCGCCAGTGGACTGACTTGCTAAAAATACTTTGGTAGTAAGCAATATACAGTGTTCTGCACAGTATGCAGTAAGCAGTAGGTTAGAATGGCATTCACTGTCATGGAAAGTCACTAAAACATGGTTCATACAAAACATGTGTCAGTATTATTTCCTGTATTAAGGTGATGTTTATTTCCCAAGAGCTGGTGGAAAGCTTTATTGAGGTGTGTTTCAGATCCATCTCTATTTTTCCTTCTTAATTAAAACCGTTGACATCTTCCCATGCCACACGGAGAGAGAATGAGAAATTGCAGGTTTTGTTGGAATGACAGAGGGTAATAACAATTTAAGTTGGCTAATTGTAAGAGGCTCAGGGCAATATGGCAGTAATCTATCACACACACAAACACACACAGAGTGTGGGAAGCTAGCTTGTGTTACAGTAACATGCCCAAGCTTCTCCCTCAGGCCAGTCCACCAATCAACATCTGCTTTCTCTGGGCATGTTTAAACACAGTGGCTCTGATTACACCTCACATCAGCCTTGAACCACAGGCATATATGATATATTGTAATTTATACATGGTGTTAACATGCATCTCAAATGTGTCTCCTGTGACAGCTTGTGATCATATTTTGTTGAGCATATTGTGCATAAAAAGGCCAAGCATTGACATTTGAATGACTGAAATCATCAGTTCCAATGGAGTTTTTTTTTCATGTCATTCTATTATTGTGGGATTACTGATTTCAGATTTACATATTAGTGGCACACAGTATGTGCTTCTATTGGCCAGAATAACCTGCATGGTGGAAACTGGCTACTTTGCAGCTTATTCCAACAGATAGATAGATAGATAGATAGATAGATAGATAGATAGATAGATAGATAGATGTTGAGGTCATTTTTACTGTAGCCCACCTCATTCTTATCCTGCAACTTCTACTTCAGGAGGTGTGTGTGTGTGTGTGACACCTGGTTTTGTAGCTGTCCATTATTATTTTGGGGTAATTTCCAAGATAACTACCACAGTAGACACATTACCCCTTTTCCCCTTCTCTCGCCCTCTCTGAGTCTTTTTCTTTTTTTCTTCTTCTTTTCTTTCTGGGAATTGAACAGCTCAGGTTGACTAAAGCATGATTTATCATCATCGTTGTCATCTTTGCATTTGCATCAGAACAAAACATGAACAAAATCGCTCCACCCTTAAAAAATTATTATGGGTGTGGAGATTACAGGAATGCACTATCACTAAAAAGGATTGTGGAAGATAAGGCCATCTGAAGGTTTGCACCATAAATGTGTGTGTTTTAAGCTTACTCTGTTCTCTAAGGGGCTGCTAAGACACTACTAGTGTCACGATTCACTGTTGTCTGCCCTGTGTTTCTCCCCTGTCATCTGTTCCCGGACTACACTTCCCATAATTCCCTGATCTCATCTCTGCCAGCTGTCCTTCATTGTCCTCACCTGTGTGCTATTTAGTCATTATCCTTTGTTTATTTAAAGCCCTGTTGTTTGTATCATTGGTTGCCAGTTGTTGTATGTGTTTTGACCCTGTTCTTGACCCATGTTCATGTTTTCGCTGATTCTGTGTTTATGTTTTCTCTGATCCTGTGTTTTTTCCCCCATCGTGTATGTTCTTTTGTTCCCGTGTTTACCCCGTTAATCTGTACGTTGTTTATCTTATAAAATACAGTTTTGCGGCACATAGATCCAGCTCTTGAACTTCCTTCCAATACGTATAAACTAGTCTGACATCCCTATCGGCATAAAGTCTGGTCCAGTTTTTGGCCAAGTAAAATCAACATGAGAAGCGGTGAATCAAACTTTGTTTTGTTTTTATGTGCCGTTTATCACTAATGGATTATACCACAATAATAGGCCAGTGTGGAAAAATACTAATTTAAACAATTGCATTGTCGGTCTGTCACCGGCTGTGTATATATATATATATATATATATATATATATATATATATATATATATATATATAATATCTATCTTCCTCAAAAGTGCATATTCTATTAATCTGGAACACTACAGACAATATCTACATTTCAGGCATCCTTATGTTTCTACTTTGGCTTCATATGCACATACTGTATGACAATTGTTAGGAATGAGTCTGTGTTGTGCATGTGTGTGTTATGAAGTACTTCCCAGTGCATGTGTCCATGGGGAATCTTGACTTTTGGCCACATAGTCTTTGAGCTTCAGAGGGTCTAAACAGGTCATACTGTTAGTTTCGACTGTGCCTGACCCAAATTCCTCATTTTTGTCAACAGTTTGCGCTGTAGGGTGAGATTAAATACACAAGCAGCCCAGTGGTGATTTCACCAGCAGAGTCCACGGAGAGTGAGCACTGGACTCTCAGCATTACTAAACCGGTTTTATCTCAGACCATAAACATCACAATAATATAGGGTTTTTTTTTTCACTGTAAACTCTTTACCAACAACCACTTGTGAGTTTTTAACCACTTGTGAGATTATTAGTGCAGCTCTATATAAAGCATATGATACTGTGGGAAATAACATCAGAGAAACCAATCAGACTGTTATCACAGTGAAGAATAGCGCAGCCTCTGTAGATAAGCCAATAAGCCAATAACGCTAAACCTCAGAAATCAAGACACCGTCTTCCATCTGCCAACTCTGTTTGATCTCGCACTTCCTTTCTCAGTTACCAAAGACCAAGATTTTTTTCCAACTCAGATAAAAGAGACTTTAAAGACCATGACACAGGAACATATATAAGGCAATTTTCTCTCAGCTGTGAGGCCGTTTTTGGTTGTTTTTTTATGACCTCTCTTAAACGCTATCATGTTTCAGTGATTAAGGAACTAGAGAGGACACAGGTCAATGTGTCACTAAGTTTGTGTTTATGAATGTGTTGTATGACGTGTTTCCCCCATTTTATTTTTATTAGCATGTGCTATTAGCTTGTGCTTGTCACATTTAAATGTGTTTTTGCTCATGTTTTGTGTTTATGTAATGTTGTTTCAAGTCAAGAAATGTATGCTTGTTTGGTTTTGGATTTCACATTGTAAATAAACTGCACTTGGGTTCTTCACACTACATCGTCTTCGTCTGTCTGTCATTGCTAAGTGATGTTACAGAATACTTGCTAAAAGGAACCCAGCAGTTCAGCTATTGCGCTTACATCAAGGGAGACGTTCCATTGAAGAATTCGTTGTGGACTCTGTGATCGGGTGAATTTCAATGAAGTCGCTTTTAAGGATATCTTCCGGGTGGGCTTAAATGAGCCAGTCTCCTCCATAATGCCTGGAGGCAAGATTCAATGGACTCTGGCTCAGTTCATGGACTATGCCTTGGTGCTGAGCGGTTCGTCGTTCACTGTGGAAGTGGCTGATGAGGAACTCAGCAATTCCATAGCACCCGCCATGGCAGAACCCACTGTCATGAGTCCACCATCAATGTTGCCATGCCACAATTTTCCATCATGGTTGCAGAGCCAGAGTCCCACGTCATAGTCTCAGAACTTGCACCACCTTCTGCCCCGGATCCCGAGTCTGCTCCATGCCATGTCACAGCCACACCTGAGCCTGCTCCATGCCATGTCACAAGTCTGCCTCTGCTCCATGGTCCAGGCCCGCCTCTACCCCATTGCCCAGCGTCCTCGCTTGCCACGGACAATGAGCCAACGCCCATGCCTGCCACAGCCAACGAGCCAACACCCAAACCCGCCATGGCCAACGAACCAGTGTTACAATCCTCTTCCATCCCAGAGCCAGCTCTCACTGAGCTATCAGACCTGGAGTTGGTTCCCGCCCTTGTGCACACCCTGAGTCCTCCTGATCAGCCGGTTCCCATCAAGTCACTGGCTCGACCATAGCACCCTGTGACATCACAGACAAGGGGAACTTTCGACCCTCCGACTCTGCCTAGACCATCCGAGCCCTGGACTCCGCCTTTGCCCTCTGATCCCTAGGGCTCCACCTTAGTCCTCAGCCCCACCGGCTCCGCCTCAGTCTTCCAATTCCCCAGCTCTGCCTCGGTCCTCCGAGCCTCTGGCACGGCTTTGGTCCGCCGTCCCTCTGGCTCTATCCTGGGCCTTTGAGCCTTCGCCGACTCTTCAGGCTCCAAGTTCTCCCATTTCGCCCCTCGAGCCTCTCACGGCTCCACCTTTCACGGCTCAACCTGCCTTCATTGAGCCTCCCTCGGCTCTGTACCCCCTGGGTCTCTGGCTCCACGTCCTGTTTCGCCAGGTAATGCCCCCAAAAAAAAATGTCCATAGACTTACATTGACATTACAATACATTGCATTGTTCATACAGTATGAGCAACATAATGTTTGTTTATTCAAAATCTTAATGTAAATCATACAGAAGACCTGCCATATCATAACTTTAATATCATTCTTGCTTTTGATCATTTAGTTAGAAACCATGTGGAAACTACACCTTGATTGTTTTTAATGACCATTTAATGTATTTTACTGAATTTAGCAAAAGTCAGTTGACTATTCAGATACAGTATATAAAAAAATATAATCAAAAGGCTGAAAAATATAAAAGATATAATCACCCAGCCCTAGTTCTTACACAAAAGGACACATGTTTGCAAATCAGTAGACAATCAGTGGGAAACTGCCTCTATTAGACTGTAAACAAAGCATTTCCAAAGTAGCTTGAGTGTTAAATGCCGACTAAAGCCTGAGGGGAGGCTGCTGGTCTTTCTCTTTACCTCATTTGATTTCGCACATTCTTCAGCCTAAAGTAAAGTTGACATCATCATCTATGAGGGCCCACAGGTTCCCACACACACACACACATATACACACGCATGCCGAGTCATGGTACGGAACAAATTTTTGGCTCAAAAATGCAGTCTTGTCAGGGTGTGGTTGGACTGGGAAAATGTTTCTGCAGGAATGGGTCTCACATTGTATGCATCCGTGTGTGTGTCGTCTACCTAGTCATTGTGTCTGAGAGAAACTGTGCATCATAAAAATAACACAAGTCCCAAAAGCAGTGACTTTTCATAGAGACCAGCTCAAGACAGACCTCTCATGTTAAAATGAATGGGAAAAATTGTTAAAGTTCAATTGGATGTAGAAAAGGAAGTCCCATCTTACAGTTAAAAGAGCCAATCGCCTTTTTGATACAGACATTGACTGACAGTTAAAACATTTAAAATTATACCACCTGTATATGCATGCATGTTCTTTGGGTTGAACTTCAGGATACGAATGTGCATTTATTGGACCAGCCTGAAAAATAATCCCTTTTCAATTAGATAGAAGCTCGACTTTTATGCCACTTGTTTTCATAGAAAATAGCTGCCCGGGAGCGTTCCCAAGATGGCCACCAAGTGGACTGACTAGCCTTAAAGGGACTACTGAGTTTGGTGTTAGCAACATGCTAACATCAAACTCTTTTGGAATCAAAATCATCCTGTGTGTGTGTGAGTTATTTTTGTAGTGCACAGAGTAGCTGCCTTGGTTTTTAGTGAGTTTGACATTAGCATGTTGCTAAGCTAAAGACACGAAACTCTGATAAGCACAAAAATACATAGGATAAATATGCGTAAAACTGGGTTTATTTTTAATTAGATTAAGCTAGTTTTATTGGTGTGTCGAAGTGCTCACTTGCAAAACCTACCAAGCTGCCTTCTTAGGCAGCATTTTTAACTTTTCAGAGTCGTAATCCCAAAACGCTTGTTCCAAAATGTAGACAGCATAATGATGTGCCTCCTAAGAAACTTTCTTTTGACCAAATTCTTAGGCAGCATTGCATGTATCCTATATTAGCTTAGCAACATGCTTACGTCAATGTCTTTTGGAATCATAATTATCCTGTGCATGTGACTTATTTGTGTTGTGCACTGAGTTGCTGCCTATGTACAACATTTCATATCAGTCACTTATGAGGTTCAATGATGCGGTTAGGATGCTGCCTTAGCTCTCTGGTATAGTAGAGCAAATGTTTTTTAGGCTAAATTTAAGTAAAAGCATCTCTTAGCATATAATTAGCATGAACAGTACTTTCTTATGCACGCACCCACGCACCAGTTTCTTATATACAGACAATAAAACTCCTTTTGGAAACTTTTTGTCTTCGTTTTAAACAGCATATTTATTATTTTATAATTTCAAACCAAAAATGTCTTTGTGAAATGTTTTGCTTAAAATATTTGAATTTTTGAATTTAAAATATTTGAATTTTCTTGAGAAAAATGCTGCTTGGTTTGATCTAATGCATTGATGTGCAAACACTTTAAGCATGCAAGTGTCCAGATACTTTCTTGTACTGTTTATGGCATTTCAATGATATTATCAATGATTGGCGAGACACTCTCTTTTGGGTCTTTTGCTCCTGAAAAACCGATGTGCATGTGTTAAATGCTTCACTGAATCAGACCTGTCAAAACAGGGTCACACTAGGGTTTTCAAAGAATTGCAGATTGGAGGTGTAGATCTAGAAGAAGACACTCTTTGTGCAATGTCTTAGCAGGCATGTTAAGCGAGCGCATCTCATGCTGTTTATTTGAGTGTATCTGCCACTATTCCCACGACAGTAGAGAGAGTGCTTTCATAACCTCTCTCACATGGTTCCCCCCCCACATTCAGTTGAACGTCTGGACACACACAATGTGGACCTTGTTGTGACCGGTTACGGCTGCGTTTCAGACACTGGGTTGAATTTAATTCTGCATAAATAAAGAAAACATTTACGATTTTTAAAGGAATTCAAAGGAGATTAAATGCAGTTTGTTTGAATACGATTTTCAACCAAAAATACAAATTCTGTCATTATTTGCTCACACTCACCCAAATTAATCTTTTACAGCAGAATGTCCAAGCTGTTCTTTTCCATACAATTAAAAGGAATCGTGACAATTTCAATTTCAGTCTGTTTTTCACACAATGCTATTGCATGGCTTGAGAAGTTGTGTGGACTACTTTTATGATGTTTTATGGTGCTTTTGTTTGTCCTTTTGGAGCTCATTAAATGGAAGAAAGCAGCTCGGACATTCTGTTTGAGCTGTGCTTTGTGTTCCACAGAAGAAAGAAACTCATTACGGTTTGGAATGACATGAAGGTAAAAGAATTGAGATTTTCTTCAGGAGAACTAAACCTATAAACTTACAATTATATCTGATATGCACAGATGAGCCAATACATTATGACCAATCACACGCTGAACGTTCATAGTGCCTAGGATGACCCCTGTCCACCGTCGAAAGCACCTACAATGGGCACACGAGCATCTGAACTGGACCTTGGAGCAGTGGAAGAAGGTCGTCTGAGAGTCCAGTCTTCATTTACATCACGTTGACGGCTGTGTACATGTGCGGTATTTACCTGAGGACGTGATGGCACCAGGATGCACTGTGGGAAGACAACAACCCGGTGGAGGGCAATGTTCTGCTGGGAAACCCTGGGTCCGGCCATTCACGTGAATGTCAATCTGACATGTGCCACCTACCTAAACATAGTGCAGACCAGGTACACCCCTTCATGGCAATGGTATTCCCTGATGGCAGTGGCCTCTTTCAGCAGGATAATGTACCCTGCCTTAGTTCAGGAATGGTTTGAGGAACATGACCTCCAAATTCCCCAGATCTCAATCCACTTGAGCATTTGTGGGGATGTGCTGGACCAACAAGTCCGATCCACAGAGACCCCACCTCACAAATTACAGGACTGGAAGGATCTGCTGCTAATGTATTGGTGCCAGATACCACAAGACACCTTAAGGGGTCTTGTAGAGTCCATGCCTTGGTGGGTCAGCGATGTTTTGGGGGCACACGAAGGACCAACAGCATATTAGGCAGGTGGTCATAATGTTTAGCCTCATCTGTGTTTGAACAACGCAGGCTTCCCAAACTTTTCAGCCATTTAATTTCAATAATTCTTTAATGACCTTTCCAGTCTTGATAAGGATTTTAAATATTATATAATACATAATAGAACAATTTGCTCAGAATTCAGACACCACTTTGGCTCGCAAGCAAGTTTGAGCAGTATTTCACATAATTTAGAGCCGTGCAACACTAGAAAAATTTATATTAATTCTAGAAATGAATATACAGACATTTTAAAATTCCATGATATTTCCAGGTGCTTCATGATGGAGGGAGCCCTAGTTATAGGATAAACGACAAGTTTAGGACTGCTATTCAATTTTTTGTGATTTTTTTATTTTTTTTTACTAATTATTTAATAAATATCACTTTTCATTGATGCTGGAATGTTTCGTAAAAGAAAAATCAAGTACGTATGTTCAAAACATTAAGTGAAATTTTATTTGATTTAAGGGATCCAAATGTAAACAACTGCATGAAATTGAGAATGATTTGACAAAACCTCGGAGGAGTTTTTTTTTTTTCAGAATAACAAAAGAAAAACAAAGCATTCATCAAACTCAACAAAGAACAGGAAAACATGGCAGTAGTAACAAAGATTGCAGCAGAAGATTACAGTCCTTCTGTATTGTACATTGCTTTGAATAAAAATGGCCTCCTAAGATTATTTTGTTTCATTTAATCCCTCTTTCAACATGACATTCAATTCTGTTTTCTTCATATTTCATATAACTGTTCAGGCAAACATTGCACTTCTAATACTGTTTCTTTCCCTTTAGGCATTTGGTTACAGTTGATTTGAATACTATTTTATTAGATACCACGTTTTTAACATCCAGGGTTGCCAATTTCATTCAACACCGACGCTCAGTTTGAACATAGCTATGAGGAGAGAATATACTTCAAAAAATTGTAAGAATGGTTTTAAAATCATGACAAGTATGTATCAAAACTAGATGGAAAACATCCATATAAGTCTATGTCCCAGGACATTACAAAAACAAGCCATATACATGTTTTCTGAAACAGACATTGCACATTGTATTTCGGATCCTAGACACAAATGAACACACCCTATTTTTCAGAATAAACAATTCTTTTGGCATTCAGGAAATAAAAGACAATATTTTCCATCCAAAAATACAAAGGTTGGACACAAGCTGTCACATTGTCAAACCTAAACAATGCATATAAATAAAAACAAATGGTAGGCGATTGATTATTAAGTTAATAAATCAAATATACACAATGATTAATTCAAAAGTATGTACAAAATGATCTATACAACATCGACATCAATCTACATAGACAGTTCATTTCTTCATATAGACATTAACTTCTAAGCATAACCTGCCTGCCTTGAATGCATTAAAAAAGAGTGTAGAAAAAGAACAGAATAAATAAAAATGAACTGTTGGCAAAAGCGGGGGAACAGAGTCCAGTCGTGAACCTAATAAATGGCCGTTAAATACAATCTTCAAGCCTCAATTTTTGGAATTCACAAGAATTTTTGCTCTTTGTGGTGCAAGTTCTACAGAATAAACCAATGACTAAAGAAATTGCATGTGCTAATACAGTTTGCACATGTAGTTCAGTAAAACAATTAGGAGTGAATCTCACAAAAACAACCAAGAATATGCCCAGGTCAAATATTTGACCCTAAAACCAAAAGAAAAAATTGCGAAATCATAATTTGCATAAAGAAAATAATTATTATTTTGTAACTTATTTTTATGACAGTTAAGCACATTTTCATTAACGGTAATAGATGGAAAAATCTCATTCTTGTTACCGTAATGTGAAAAAAATATGATTTATTTTTTAGAGATATATTTTAGAGGTCGACCGATAATGGATAGCTACGGTGCGGGAAAGGGCCGATAACCGATTGATCGGCCGATTGTATGTCGAATTAATTAATAGACTATTAAAATGTTTTCATAGTTGGCACATACATAGAGGCCAGAGAGCAAAATGAATAAAATCCCAGATGTAGTTTATTTACAACCAATAATAATCCGCAAAAAAGAAGAAGATTGGGTGCATAACTCGGGACATTTAACACTAAACAAGCCTGAAACACACTGAAACACGGGGACTCTTATTTTTTAATTACGGAGACTTAGCTTCATTACAATGCTTTATTTTTAACATTTACCAAACTATATATGATTATTATTATTATTATTCAAAATATATGAAGTATGTGCTGAGGAGGGACGTTTCGACAGTCAAATTTTTCTTCGCATGCCCTCGCTTCAATTTCAAAAACGTAATTATCAAAGAAACACGGAGGAATAAAAAACTATCGCAACTATCGGCGTAGATTTGTTCAGATAACCGATAGTTCCAAAAAGCAACTATCGCCACTGATTAATCGGTAAAACCGATATATCGGTCTACCTCTGATATATTTATATCTCATATTAGTATTTGTTGTTCTGCGTTTTAATTATTCTATATATAATTAAAACTGTATTGTATTTATTTAATCAAATAATCTTTTTAAACAGTAAGATGTATTACAGTAATGAAAATCGAATTAGGATCGAACATTCAGAATAATGGAATTTAAACTCAAAATGGATAATTGTCATAAAAATAACGTCACCATAATAATGTCAAAATGCAAGAAACACAAAAATAGGCTTCATTGTCTTGAAGTATAATATGATCATTTTTTATTTCGAATTTTACAGTGAAATCTAATCAGGACATATTTTCGTGAGATTAACCCAATTAAGCGGGTTTTGGCCAAATACGTTCTCGTTCTTTTTTGTTTCTGCACAGGAGGTGACTTCAAAAAGTTAATTTCTTTTGACACTGACGCACAAAAATTTGCAACGACCAGTCTGTGGCGCACTGCACCGTGAAAATCACCCGCCCACAACACGTAGGGCCGACATCAAAACAAATACGGTCCGCCTTTGCTATCCGTTGACCTTTCGTGACGCTCTGGGGCAGTTACGTCAGTCGCGATTGTTATCAACCGCTCCTCGCGATCGCTATACGATATAGTCCATTTTGTGCAAGCTGTGTTGTGTCTCCAGTTCTCTTTGCTGTGAATCTGGGACCCTGTGCTGTGACTCCAGGTCTCGGTTGTCTCGTTTGTTCGCCCAGTGCGGGTTTTTTACATCCGTGCCGTTGGAGCTTAGCCTGTCGTCGTGGTCTACCAGCATGTAGGCGGGCTGATGCAGAAATCGTGCCTTTTGAAGCCGCTTGTTGGAGTCCTCGTCCCCTAGTCTGGAGGATTCCGAGAAATGCGTCCTGATTTTGGCGTTTACTGTATTCTTGTCTTCGCAGTAGTGCTCTTTCCCGGGCAGGCTGCCATTAGATGCGTTCTTCACGATGTGGTTCTTTATTTGATTGAGTTGCTCGCGAGCGTTGTTTACTGTGTTATCCTCCGTGGTTCCCATGGAAAACGGCGTGGCAGCGTTGATCGGTGTGGGGCTGGAGCTTTGCTTGCGTCGATGGCGAATGCACCACAGGAACACCGATGCCAGGGCCAAAACCCAGATCGCGGTCACTATGGAAACCAGCAGTGGCACCAAGTAGTCTACTGAAAAACAAAGATAGAGCAATTGAAAAACAAATTTGAGATCATTTATAATTTTCGCCATCAATCAATCATTAAACATTTTAACTAAGGGTGTTTTCACACTTGTGAATGTGCACAGTGAATGCAATAGTTAATAATGTAAAATTAAATGTTCACTTTATTTTCACATGTGTGTAATTAGCGGTTCAAGCACCCTATTGTTTTTGATTGGGTTTTAAGGGGTACAAGCACGAACAACATTTTGGGCCATAACTCCTAAACCGTATGCCTTATATTAATGGAAACCTTGGTCAAGACATACAAAGATGGTTATCTTCGATTTCCTCTCCATCATGAAAATTTTAAAATTTGAACAAATTTTGATTTTTTGGAAAAACCTTCTTTTGCAAACTAATCCCAGGCCATTTGCCTGATCAGAACCAAACCAAGGCAGAGTCCCAATATCAATAATTCTCTTAAAAAAGTTAAATATTCGATTAAACTTCGCAACACCAAAAAGTAAGTCAGGGGTGTGGTCTCTTTTACTTAAATGGTTATAAATCTTGAACGGAATGAGATATTTTGTACAAATTTAATTTCTGAGGATCCATGAAAAAATAATGGAAAACCAAAAAATTCAGTATCATCAACTATGGAACCAAGGGTCCGATCGACTTTAAAATTGGCATGCAGTGTCTTTATCCAAGGTGACACCAAGGCCTATGAGGATAGTTGCATATCTTGAAACACATGTTCGCCATCGACCAATCAGTTTGCAGCAGCTATTTGACAAGGTTAACAATTGCCGATTGGAACCAAACTTGGTGGGCATATTTGACTCTTGCCAAACACACTTAACTCATATCACATGATAGATCTCCTTATTCTGAACAACATTGCCTCCAGAACCATTGGTGCTAATCAAAAATGTAGTTACATATTTGACATTATTTAAAAAACCTATTGAACCCCAATAATTGCTGCTTTAGATAAACAATGTTTAAGAACTTCCTGTGGTCTCACCGCTTGGGTTCTGTGGTTGTCTGCGTTGCACACGGACCTCAGCAATGGAGCCGATGATACTGCTGTTAGCGCTGTGTTTGCTCACCAGATCGATGATTCTCTCAGTGATCTCTTTAACAGGCACACGGCCGTGTACACCATCCTCGGTTACGTACTACAAAATACAACCCTTGCGTTAAAATACAATTCAACTGCAATCAAATTCAGTAAACAGCTTAAAAGTATTTCTGATTTAAAACATTTTAGATTTTTGGTTAAGAACCTGTCAGAGTGTGTACATATTACTTCACTGGTGTAATTGCAGAGTAAATCACCACACCCATCGAATGCAGCAGTCGCCGTTGGACGTTTATAGTGCAGTGAGTGTATATATCCGTGAAAGATTACTTACGACAGCCACATGGATCTCGTTATTGGCGGCAGAAGAGAGCTGACAGCTCACAGAGATGGAAACCTCCGCCGAAACGTTCTTATCCACATACAGATGCCTCAACTCGCGACACACCTGCTCAACCGTTACTCCCTGATAGAAAGCAAAAGAGACTTTACTTCAACACATACACCCATCACATCCGAAGTATACAATTAAAAATGGTTTAATGTCAGAGAGTTGAGACAGATGAGTCTCCTTACCTGTGGCATAGTGTCCTTATTGAATGTGAAGGTGACGTTGGCACAGTCGCTATCCAGGTGGCACCGTGCCCGTATGGCTGGGCGGTGAGCAGACCAGCACTCACCCAGTGATGAACAGGGCTTCACGAAACACTGCTCGTCACGTACCGGTACACACAACTGACCCAGTGGGCAGTCACCTCGCCCAGAGCCAAGAATACGGCAAGGTTTTGGGCCACACCACAGCTAAAGAAGAGAACCAGCAAGTGTAAGTGTGAAATAATTAATTTAGGGAAGATAAAGGGAAATGGTGCAAATGTTTACCAATGTGAAAGATGAAAGATGGATGTGTGCAATCCTATTAAACTACTAAGAGTCCACAATTCTATCCCCATGTTGTTCCAAACGCTTTAATGATGCCTTTTCATGTTTAATAGTGCAAAAAATGAGTTCTTAAGTCTTTATTTATTTAATTAGTCCGTTTTTGAATGTTTTCCAGAAGAAATATATATAACAGCATTGTGAATCACGATTAATCGCAATTAATCATGGTACATGATGCATTACAACAAACATAAAAAATACAATCATCAATATATTTATACTTTGTCTTAAAGAACTTCAGTTTTTTTGCAGAGAGAGATGATTAGACACATTTTTACAGGTATAAATCTCAGATACAAGTAAATGCATATTAGCTATAAAACCAGTGGACATGCTGTAATTAAAAGTTGGGCAAAATCTTCTGGCTTTTTCCAGTAGACTTTTTTAATAATGGAATTAAAGGGGAAGATTCAATTCATATCAAGAGATTAAGATTCAACTTTATTGTCATTGTGCAGAGTACAGGTACAGAGCCAATGAAATGCAGTTGTTTTCGCATATCCCAACTAAGCTGGGGTCAGAGCGCAGGGTCAGCCATGAAACAGCACCCCTGGAGCAGATAGGGTCAAGGGCCTTGCTCAAGGGCCCAACAGTGGTATCTTGGTGGTGCTGGGGCTTGAACCCCCAACCTTTCGGTCAGTAACCCAGAGACTTAAGCCACCTTGCTGAGCCACCACTGGCCTAAATCGAGCTTTCATGGCAAGATAAACTTAAGTGTACATTGCCAGTGCATTATTAAACACTATACATACAGATACAATATAAATTGAATGCTTATGTTTAATTAGCTGAAGTTTAAAATCTCGAAACTACTGTTTTCTCTGGCTGCCGATCAGTCTCTATCGTACACATGCTGGGTCTCTCGCGGGCGGTTTTGCTTTTGACAGTGGTTCAGATGACAGTGAGCGTTTTCGAGCAATGTGAAGAGATGTGGCAGCTGGCCGTATCGCTCCCATGCCTGGTTAACTGCTTGCGGGTGAAGTCTCCATCCACCATACAGTAAATCTGCTCCAGTGTTTATTATACCCAGGACACGCTTTGCACATAACGAATAAGCATGCACCACTCCACATAATCAATGTCTGTGCTAGGGTGTACAGTCGAGTTTACGCCAATTTTAGTCACAGGAAGTGGGGAAAAACATAAGTGACATTTCAGGAAGTAAAAAAAAAAAATAGATAGATATAGATTCCTTTAAACAACTCCAACAATTGGGCTCACATTGACATACCTTAGTACAGGTGACAATGCCCTTGTGACAGTAACAGGTGTTGCAGTCGTCAGTCCACTTTGTTCCATCTCCAGCAATGCGACCTCCGACCACACAAGGACGTCCTGTAACTGGAAAAATAAATAAATAAATGAATCTGTCACATTCAATATTCAAGGGACTACCATCCTAAATGAACAGAAAAGCATATCAAATGGGAAATCTGGGCCATGTACCTTCCTGGCATCTGGGCCCAGTTCTGCCAGGTGGACACAGGCAGCGGTAGCCATTAATTTCATCGACACATGTGGATCCGAACGCACAGGGCGACGACTGGCACTCGTTAATATCTATGGGGTGAGACAAGAACAATATGACAATAGTCATAATTCTTCTAAGATCACCATCTCACATGTTTTTGTGACAATATTTATATTAATGCAAAATCATCAATTGTTTGCATTGCAGTGTAGCCTAGCTGAGGAGATGGTCAACCTAGCAACACTCACTGATGCGACAGTCCGGCCCTGCGAATCCACTGGCACACTCACATCGGTACCAGTTATCACCGTCAACACATGTACCACTGTTATAGCTGCACAAAGACAGTATATATGGTGAGATAAGGGGTCAAAGATCACAAGGACATACATTTCAATTATTGACAAAGATGTGATGTGTGTATTTCGAAGGCAAATTTAGTTTGAAGGTTGGCTTACCATGGTTGTGCGTTGCAATCGTTGGAATCTGTAAAACAAAATGGAGTTTGTTATTAAGTGGTATTAGCTTAAAGGAGAGTGTTTACAGAACAAAGTGAAATAAAACCCATCATATATGAAAAATACTCGGTACTGTCTCTTTAAGAAAGCTGACATATCTGTAAGGAGCGAGTGTAGACGATCGCATGTAAACAAGAGAGGATTCAAATGACTTTATCTCATCTGTGCTATGCATGATTAGAATAAAAAAATGTTTTTTATCAATAACTGACTGTAGAGAACAGAAAGGGTATTAAAAGGGAGATTTTTATTCAATGACAAATGGGTTGCGAGGATCTCGTCTTTGGACACACATTACACGGAACAACTTTTACTCTCCACACGCAGTGAATCTCACTACTGAATACTCCACCACTATACTACACAATTACTGCTGAGTGAAATGCAAACATTTATCAGCCAGTTGTCAAATGTATACATTTTAGTTGAAATTTGGTTGCAAATGCAACTGATTATCTCCCGTTTTAGTGGAGGGTTGCGCATAGAGTAAAAGATCGGTTGCGACGCATCGGAAAATCGATATACAGTAATTACCCACGCCTACTTGGTAATGCCTTTCATTTTCATAAAAAAAATAAAAATTTAATAACAGCATCTTTTTTACTGTAATACAGTAAAATGACTGTGTTATGGTAATGAGAATCATCACTGAAAACAAGGGGTTTACTTTGACTAGTAAATATAAAACGTCTGCACATGTTACAATAATGAGAATTGGGTGTTGAAATCTGCTGAAATATAATGTCCTAAAAATAATATCACAGTTCAAAAAAACTTAAAGGTCCTTAATGTAGGCTTTAAAAATGTCCTTTTTAAAAAAGTTTTATTGATTTGGGTTTAAATTAGTTCTGTCGATTTAACGCGTTAATTCAGTGCGATTAATTTTACAAAAAAATAACGCAATTAATCGAAATGCCCCCCGGACCGTAATAAGGAAGATTCCTGAGAAATTCAAGCTTGTAGTACCACCTGTTTACTCCAGAGGGCAGTAAGTGAAACTTCAGCTGTATGAGCAGCACACAGTTTATACAGTGATGAAAACACTTCAGCAGCAGAACAACACAAACATGCGTTACGCTCTTGCGTTCAAAACAATTGAAGGAGCGCAAATCTGAACTAAGAGATCTCAAGATGTGTTTAAAGATTGAGTATTAAACTATATTTAACTTGACACAGTGAACTAAACATTTTATGTTTATGAGGCAACGCACCCAAGACGCTACACAAGCATGTCTGACGCAGGTGTACATTGACGGGTCCTTAAACAAGCCCTCATAATAAATCTCTGATTGACAAATTCACTTGTGTAATGGATTACTGTGAACTGTATGCCAATGATTGACTTATGATCAATAATATGGTAGTAAACAATACATTGTATTCTAAAGCCGCTTTTTGTATCGTCTTATAAATGATGAACTCTTCTGCCACAAGAATGTAATGCATTTTAATTAAAGATAACTATGTATAATTATTTCATCATTATATATTGAATTATTGTTATATGAGGGGCTTTCTCAGCAAATATTTGTATATGCGACTTTAAATATGACCAGGACTTTTTCTTGTTTTTCATGTTTCGTAAGAATCACCCAATTACATTTTACCATAGATGCGTGGCAGGTCATAATTCCAAACTGAAATATGCAGACTTTTGTCCTATTTTCTGAACTAAATTTAGGGTTAATTATGCAGAATTATGCTGAATAGATTTAAACATGGTTCAATGTGTTCAACTACACCCGTATAGGTAGCTGTATGCATTATCAGGGCCTGCTACTAAACTAAAGAACGATGAACTACCATTGTGTATATTGTTTGGATGAGAACCTTAAGCAGTAGGTGAGAGTTGGAAACAGGAAGTAGACAGGAGTCAAGACAGGAAGTAGTAAGGAAGTGCAACAGGAAGTTTTGCCGTACTCTGGCTGCAGGTGAGACCCTCCCAGCCTTCTTTGCAGACACAAGTGAAGGTGTCATCTCGTACGACACACGTGGCTCCATTTTCACAAGGATTCGGCAGGCAGGTGCTGTTCTTAGCTAGAGAGTGAGGGAAAAAAGGATTATTGTAGCTGATTTAGAGCTTTGGTTGAAAAAATTGTGATTCAGGTTCTTAGTTGCTCACCTATATTACAGGTAGTCCCTTCCCATCCCGGGGCACACATGCATTTAAACGAATCGCCTTCGTCAGAACATGTGCCCCCGTTGTTACAAGTCGCCTCATCACATTGGCTCTCGCCTAGCAACAAAAGAATCAATCTGCTGTCAGACAAATGGATCTCCGTCAATTAGGGCTAGCCGATTGATTAAATATTAACAATACATTCACAGTGTTTTTGTTGGCGTTATAAAAGTAAGCAACGTTGTGAACTGTGTGATGATTTTAATGCTTTTGTATTTAGACATTATGTTTCCTAAAGAGCGTGCTATTAAACTTATCTCATGATATTTTCCTGTGAATCGGTTCAAACTGTCTATTTCAACGAATCAATTAAAAACTCTAATTCAAAAATGTTCTCAGATGATTTTAATACATTTGAAATATAGTTTTTTTTATTTATATTAAAATGTTTAGCTAAAATATATAATATAAGTATTATAAAATATAAAAATATTGCTGTAATTTACTGCGTATTGTTATATTGGTGCATATATTGGTGGCTTGATCATTTTTAACTAGATTTTTACAGTATTTTATTAACATTTTGAATGTAATAGTATACAGTGGCTGTTTGGGTGAATTTATGGTGCTTTTAAGCCATCTCAGAGCAATTACAAAAATAACAAGTTATCAAATATATCATAAAAAGGCTTAAAAGCATAGATACAATATATACATTTTGAGCTATATCGGCTAATGAAAGATAGCGGTTTGTAAATGAGGAGACGGTGCTTACGTGAGTGACATGTCTTTCCCTTCCAGCCGTTTTTGCACTCGCAGTAAAAGTCGTTCACCAGATCACGACACACACCTCGATCAAGACACGGGCTCATGCTGCAGTCGTCAATGTCTGTTTTGGAAATTAACAATGTTTAAATGCTAAATATAATGAAATAAGAAAATATCATATATTTTAATCATTTCACTTTCATTACCGGTAATAACATTATATACTTTTTCACATTATGTCATTATATTTTATCATTAAAATATATATATTATCATTAGTATTGGCCTAGCTGTATCCTAACTTCAGTGACAGACAAAATAAATCGATTACATTTGAACTTTCATTCATTTTTAGAAGGGTGAAATGTACTCACTGGTCTCACAGTTGGGTCCCTCCCATCCATGAGCACAGATACACTGATACACACTGATTTTATCAATACAAGTACCGCCATTACGACAAGGACTGCTTTCACAATCATTGATGTCTAGAGAAAACAAAGAGATAAAACGTGAGACAAAGTGTAAAAAAGATATTTTTTACACTTTGTTTAAAGTGTTTAAATTTACGTGAGAATAAATCGAATGAAATTTAACAAGATTTATTCTAAAAACAAGAAAAAAAACGATTTCCCAATGGGTCACTGCTACCGTAAAACTAATTCGGTGAATTTACAGTTGAAATTAAGCATGCACTGGTTGTCATATCCACACCGCATTGCACTTACTCTCATGGCAGTACGTTCCAGTAAATCCCTCCTGACATTCGCAGCTAAAATGTCCACCGGCGTGACTTCGGCAACGTCCGTGAGGACCGCACACATTAGAGGAGATGAGTCTCATGCCACCTGGAGTAGTGTTAGATGCCACAGCAACCGTGCAGCTGTCAATCACTGAGGAAGTGGAGAAGGTACAGGGTTAAATGAGGACAGATCTATCAAGTATTTTTGGCACAAATTAAACACACTAGACAAGACACTAAATGAACGACTAACGACAAACATTTGTGTACAGACTGAAGAAATGAATGCCATCATAAAATGTAACCAAATTTAGGCAAAAGATAAGCCATTTCTACTGTTGCCAATAACATATTTTTCTATAAAATTCACAATTACAACATACATTTCCATACATTTTCCCTGACAATTTTGGGCCTGAAAATCATATTTACTCTTGGTTGGTATTGGTGAGTTTGAATACAAAACCAGACTACTGACAGCTATACTTGAAGCAGTTAGCAACATGCTAAGCATTAGTGAAGTCGACATATAGTCTGAATAGCAGGGGGTTTTCCCCTCTCGGCTAGCTCACTTTGAGGTTTCATACGCATCATGTTACGAAATCCTAGCTGTTACTATGGTGACACAGCCCGTGGGGACCAATAGAGTAGAGTTAGTGATCGCTAAACGCTACGCCTTACACAATGGCATGACATCAAACACACCAAGGCCTTGAAACCGGGGATAGCCTTACGACTAAAAAAGACTTGACGTCTATTTCGAGTACTCGTTAAAACCTCAGAATGTGGCCAACCAGATTATCTTACAACCCTGCGCATGAGGGTCAAGATCTGGAGTCATAGTAGTTGAGTAGTTCATTCCATCAAAAAATGTGTCTTGTACCTTTGTCCTTTTCCAATTTTCACATGTATTTATTTGCTTTAAAGCTAAAGTATGTAATTTCTAAAGTATGCGACAGTAGCGCAACCGAATGGAATAGCAAAAATAACAATGTTTTCAAAACAGATTTCTGAATACGCCCCTCGTCTGCTGTTGTTCAAATCGTCAAGTAGTCCCACCCCCAACTCACGCCATTGGTTGAGTAACATTGTTGGAGGCAGGTCTAAACGGGTCACTCAAAACAAACACAGGAATTTTATATTATGGCCAAAATGTGAATACAAACGAGTTATAATGAGTTTATAAATTAGATAATTTTATATTATGATTACATTAGACAACAAGAGAGAATATCCTCCTCACAACTGCATAACTTGGAAACACAAATGATACACAATTCTTAAAGCTCAACTGGTTGAGCATGATACAAGCAACGCTAAGGTCAAGGGTTTGATTCCCAGGGAATGCAATGTACTGATAAAATGTATGGCACTGTTATGTAAATGTAATACACAAATTCACTGGGTTGTGTACCTTGGCAGGGTGTGGTGAGACAGTGGTCTTTGAGTTGGGAACAGTTTTTGCCCTCGTAATCTTCGGGACATTTACAGTAGTAATCTGAGGCCAAACTAAAACACTGTGCTCCATTCTGACACGGGCCACTCTCGCAGTAGTCTATGTCCAGCTAAAGACAAAATCACAACACATATTACAAAGTCATTGATCCCATGATGTCCGTGTGTTTGTGTGTGTGTGTGTGTGTGTGTGTGTGTGTGTACGTGCAAAGGAGTGTGTGTGTATTACTCACCTGACACAGAACACCTGAGAAACCAGGTGGACAGAGACACTGGAAGCCATTGACACTGTCTTGGCAGCGTCCGCCATTTAGGCAGGGTCGACTTGCGCACTCGTCCACATCTCTCTCGCAGTGTTCACCTGCAAAGCCTGGCGCACACATACACCTGTATCCATTTACCAGATCCTGAGAGCAGACAGAGGGAGAGAGAATGTGAACATTACGGCTGGACACATAATTACACGAGTATTCTACTACAGTTACGTGTTACAAAATTACTCATACCGCAATATAAATTTTGGTTGTACCATCCACAACTAGAACATCTTTTATTTTCTTGCAGAATAAGGGACTAGTAATCGAAAATGCATTACAACACATTTCATTAGATCTAATCAAACACGGGAGTGTCAGAACTAATTCGGATTTTACTTGCTGTGCTTTCATAGCTAACTGCCTCAGACAATATCCTAATGTACTCCAGATGTTTGAGATTCAGCCTACAGAGCCTACAGAGTGAGGGAAGAATACACTACAAAAAGAGGGAAAAAACAAAGAAAAGGAGACAAGAATGTCTATGGTAATCTGATATTTTTATACACCCGCTCTCTCTCTTTGACCACTTTTCTTTCTGTTCATTCTCTAACACATGACTCAGCTTTTGCTATTTTTAAATAAGAAAGGAGGGAGATGGGAACGATAGAGAAAGAGGGGTAGAGAGAGAGAAAGTCTGGGGGGTCTTTAACTTCTGCCAAAAACAATGGAAACATTAAAGAAAATGGGCTTACCTTACACAGTGCTCCGTTAAGACACTGGCCATGGCAGTCGTTGACATCTATGGGGGGTAATACATTAAAATATAATTTTACATTTCATAAATCACGGCAAGAAAGCAACACCAGGCTCCAGATCAGAGCCATTTCTTTGTAGGAAAAAATCTGTGGAATTCTACAGAATGGATTTAAACATGATAAAATGTGTTTAATGGACATAAAGGTACTACACTATTATTGGTAGCTGATTTGATAAGTATTATCAAATTATCCTAATTATAAAACAGACAGTTCCAACTCCAAGTCACATTCGAAATCTTAAAATGCAGATAACTGTAGGCCACAACAGTTGTTTTTGTGGCTGGTTGCCAGGGTGTTGCTATACCATTGCTAGGATGTTTCTGAGTGCTTTTATCAAGTTGCTATGCAGTTGCTAACATACTAGGGTGTTCTTAATGGTTAGCAGTACTGTATTTTCTGAGTGTTTTTTTAGTGCGTTGCTATGCTGTTGCTATTATGTTCTGAGTAGCTTTTAGCATGATGCGCTGCACTTGTTAAACGGTTGCTAGTGTGTAGCCTACTGAGTGTTTTTTAGTGTTACTACACGTTGATAGTGTGTACTGACTTGTTTTTAATATGTTGCTATTTGGTTGCTAGTATATTCCGAGTGGTTTTTAGCATGTTGCTTCATGATTGCTATTGTTTACAGAGTGATTTGTAACATGCTGCTACACGGTTGCTAGTATGTTCAGAGTGGTTTTTAGCATGTTGCTACATGATTGCTAGTGTGTACTGAGTGATTTTTAATATGTTGCTACCTGGCTGCTAGTATGTTCTGAGTTGTTTTTAGCATGTTGCTACACGGTTGCTGGTGTGTTCAGAGTGGTTTATAGCATGCTGCTACACGGTTGCTAGTATGTACTGAGTGGTTTTTAACACGTTGCTACATGGTTGCAAGTGTGTAGCCTACTGAGTGGTTTTTAGCGTTACTACACGTTGATAGTGTGTACTGACTGGTTTTTAATATGTTGCTATATGGTTGCTAGTATGTTCAGAGTGGTTTTTAGCATGTTGCTTACAGTTGCTTGTTTGTTCTGAGTTGTTTTTAGCATGTTGCTACACGGTTGCTAGTATGTTATGAGTGTTTTTTGCATGTTGCTATGTGGTACCTACAGTGTTCTGGGATGATTTTAGCATGTTGCTATCCGGTTGCTAGCATGTTAGGGTATTCTGAGTGATTTGTAACATGTTGCTACATGGTTGCTAGAATTTTCTGAGTGGTTTTTATTGTGTTGCTATGCAGTTGCTAGGGTGTTCTGGATGGTTGCTAAGGCATTCTAAGGTGGTTGCTATAGTGTTACCTACCCAAGTCTTTATGAAATATGACTTGAGTCCCTCCTTAATAGTAAGTATAGATGAAATACTTTCATCGACATATGAAAATCATAAGTCTGATACTTACTGATGTCACAATTCAGTCCCGTCCAACCCAGGAGGCACTCGCAGAAGTACCCACCAATCAGATTTCGGCAGGAGTGGGCATTGATACAGGGGCTTTCCTCACATTCGTTAGCATCTGCGCCAAAAATATAAAAATGAAACGACATGAGCACAGTTTAAATTACAATCAGCCAAATTCCATTATAGCTGAAGATTCCTTAAAAGGCAGAATTTAAATTTTTGAGTGAACTATCCCTTTAAGAATTGGCTACACTGTGTGTGGGTGTATAAGTATAAATGGACTGTAAATGCATTCTAGTACAAAACAGCGGTGGGGGTCTCATGGTGGTCTCTTACTTAAATTCCTCCCAGGCTGACTCGGTTACCTCTATAATTGGATTTTTGAACAAACATATGCTGACTCAAAGAAAAAGAGGGAGACAGGGAAAAAGGGGGCACTGCTTGAAAAAGAGGCACTGAGAGGGGTCACAAACCAATGAGACAGGTCTTTCCAGTCCATTGAGCCGGGCAGATGCATTTAAATCCATCCACCAGGTCCACACACAGACCGCTGTGATTACACGGGTTTGGACTGCAGTCATCTTCATCTGAGGAAGAATGGAAACCCAGAAAATTGATCAGGTATCTATAATGTTTAGAGTGACCATGTCCTCTTTTTCGGACATTTTGCAAAAATGTCAGTGATTCGGCTTTAGTTGCATTATGATGTGCATCTGGTCTAATACTTCATTGTGTGTGCGTATATTTGCATTGCTTTAACCCCTCTTTGTAAGTCCCGCCTTCTCGCACACCAATCAGTCGATTATAAGAGGCTTGCAGCAACTATTGGCCAAATTCCTGCCTGTCAATCTCTCAGCGAACACGCAAAGTGCTGTTGTGTTCAGCATCCAACAGTTGCTTGACAGTAGCAGCAAATGACAGCTGAGTGTAAACAATGCCCAAATGAAAGTGCAAATTTACAGAAGATTTGCACAAAAAATTCCCATGCTTTCATCCAGGTGGAGATCCGTGGGAAGCAGAAAGTATAGCATGTTAAGATGGCTCTTATGTGTCAGTTGCTAATAAAGGTGCATGTGATGTAGAAGCACACATTAGCTCTGCGATGCATAAAGGGTCAGCAAAAGGTGAAAGTTCATCAGGTAAATTAACGGACTACTTTTTTTTATTACATAGCTTCATTTTCCATGGCCATTCAAAATAATAATAATAGTAAATGAAGTTACACTCATTGCATCAAATATTTTATTTTAGTACATGGACATTCAAAAGAATGTTGGAAATGTTTATTTATTTATATATTTATTTATGTTATGCTAATAGTGTCATTCATAGTAACACTGTTTTGAACGCTATTAATCCACCCTTGAGTATGGTCACCCTAATATTGTTGAAATCTCATTTGAAACTCCAGAGTAGACACATATGAGATTACAAGGGCAGACATGCTTACTGATATTGCAGGACGGTCCGGTCCAGCCAGGCGCACACTGACACTCAAATCCCTGACTGGACTCCACACAACTGCCTCCATTCATACACGGCTCAGACAGACAGGCGTTATCCGCTACACAGAGAGAGAGAGACAGATGTTTTGATGTTGTCTCCACATTGAGATCAAAGCTAAACTGAAACACAGCTGCATTTTCTGATGGAAGGCACAAAATATACAGACTCTAACCCAAAATAAAACACATGGACCACACATTTGAGCCACACAACAAAAAACTGTGCTTCTTATGAGGGGAATCCAAAGACTGTTGGTCTAGCAGTATAGTATGTCCCTGCCTGCCACAGTATTAGGGATCTCAGGTGACTTGCCCACAGGTGTCTTTTACTATACATATGTTGTATTTTCATCTTTATATCTCTTTTAATAACCCTTGTAACAGTTCTTGCAATGCAGTACTGTATTAGTATTCTTCAAACGTTCTAGTTAAACCATGCTATGTTTCTTGCATCTATTTTATTTTCCAAAGACGCACAATGAGTGTCATGACAATGCCGATTTTATTTGATGTCATTTCACACTATGGTTTTCATTTATTTTTGTTGTTTACTCCATTTACACTATTGTTATTCTAATAAAGAATTAAATACAATAATTCAAATGTATAATAATAAATAAAGAAATTTCCCTGCCATTGCAAAGTGTTTTGTTTTGTTTTATTTTTGTTATTTTACACTTCTGTTATTATTGTTATAGAACAATTTTTGTTCTATTTTACTTGCTAACTCAATTGCACTATTGTTATTTTACTTAACAATATAATACAAAATACATTTTCACGGATGGTGAGAAATATTTAAGGCCAGTACATTTTCTAAATTCACCTGTCATTGCCAGGTGTTTAATATTTTTTTAATTATTTAAATTTGACACTATATTACTTAAATTTTATTGCATTTTTTTATTTTATTTTACTTGTTTACTCAATTGCACTATTGTTATTTTACATTTATTTTACTTATAATAATAAATACAATATAATACAAAATAATACAAAATACATTTTCATGGATGGTAAGAAATATTCAAAGCCAGTACATTTTCTAAATTCACCTGTCATTACCAAGTGCTTGATAATTGTTTTTATAACTATTTAAATATGTCACTATATTACTTCAATTTGATACCATTTGTATTTTGTATTTTACCTTTTTACTTAATTGCATTATTGTAATTGTACTCATAGGCGGAAATCGCGGGGGTGGTCGGGGGGTCAGGACTCCCTATCTGAGGGTTGTCCCCCTAAAATATCATTAAAATATGTGTATTGTAAATAATATAATGATATATTCTTAAAATAATTGTTTAAGAAATAAAATAATACAAATGCAAACGGGGCAACAACAAAAAACCCCTTGGTGTCTCCTTCAAAAATTGCTCTTGAGAATTGTTATGTTTATTGTCCCCCCCAACATTTTGATGAGATTTTCGCCCCTGATTGTACTTTTATTTTACTTAGAGTAATAAATAAAATAGACTAGAAATAATCAAAATAAATTTTCATGGATGTAAGAAATATTTGTTTTCTATTTTGCTTGTTTACTCAATTGCACTTTTGTTATTTTTCATTTATTGTACTTATAATAATAAATAGAATATAGTCAAAATAATCCAAAACACATTTTCTTGGATGGTAAGAAATATTTGAGGCCAGGAAATGTTCTAAATTCATCTGCCATTGCCAGGTGTTTATTTTATTTTATTTTATTTTATTCTATTATTTAAATTTTACAATATTTATATTCATTTTACACTTTAGTTTTCTATTTGACATGTTTACATTGCACTATTGTTATTTTACTCTTATTTTGCACTCCTTTAGCAATACGCTTACAGCTTACGTCATGCCAATAAAACGCCCTAAATCGATTGAGAAATTGAGAGGAGAATCAGTCTCAGTGTATCTTATCAAATAGTCAAGTCTTGGAGTTCACAGACAGTCAGGCAGGGTCATGTCTTGGTTTTCCCCCTTCAATCTCTCAGTAACTCCCTCCCTGTGTCTCGCTCTCTTTATCAGATAGAGCCAGTGGACTGAAAAGCCCCTTTTGGCCTTTCTCACACCAACCAAAGACCACAAAAAGAGAGAGAGAAGGAGAGAGACAGAGAGCTAGCGATATGTTCTGCAGCATTTATTTCCAATAAGAATAAACAGAAATTTAAGAATACAGGAAACAACTGAAAAGAGCATAACAACAAAATACCTACATTACGCCTCCTGGACAGACTGGTGATGTTTGTTTAACAGGAGACATGTTATGCCAAACCAACCCATCTTACACAGGATGACTACTCTTCCTTCCTCTGACCTACTCTTTCTTTTTTACCCAAAAATCAATTATTGCACACTGCATTCTTTGACATGGCTGGGAGACGGACTGCTTGATGGGTAATTAGAGTGTAGATGTATGTGTGTGTGTGTGTGTGTGTGTGTGTGTGTGTGTGTGTGTGTGTGTGTGTTTGCATGTTGAATGTATGTATCAAAATTAAGTTTTTGGCAGTTCTCCTCTCTAACTCCTTCTTTTACTCTTTAATTAACTAGATTGAAAAAGGGAAATACGTTACAGTGACAAAGATTTTCCTTTCCTCAATACAAAAGCAGCTTTAGAAGAACACAAGCATATAGATGACCTCAAAGCTAACAGACATGGACTAAAAGCTACAAAACAGTCATTTTGATTCCATTGGGTCTTTAACATCTTCTGAAAACCCAACATCAACCTTGTTTAGTCTGATAAATAGTCTTTCAGAATAATGCTAAACTCATGTCATGGCACCATCCCCAGTTTTACTCTATTTCCCTTCAAGGATTTTACAGGATGTGTACGGCGGACATCGCCCATGGGAGGTGTGTGTGTGTTTGTGACCCACCTCTCTCACAGTTCTGTCCAGAGTAGCCGTCAGGACAAGCGCAGTGGTATTTGTCTGGTCCAGTGTTACTACAGGTGCCTCCATTAAGACAGGGCTGTCGTGTGCGACAGGTGTTTAAGTCTACATGAGAAAAAGAGACAAATTATCCAAATGCCAGGTGGATAAACTGATCACAATACAGCAGAGCAGAATAAAATAGTATGGAACATAACAGAATGGAAAAGAACAGAATTGTATAGAATAGATAGGACAAAACAGAATAGATCAGAAGGGACAAAGCAGAAAAGAATAGACTGAATAGTAAGGACAGAGCAGAATAGAATATAATGGAACATAATAGAATAAAATAGAATACAATAGAATAGCAAAAATGAAAAATCAGAATGGAACAGAATAGAACAGAATAGTAAGGTCAAAACAGAATAGAACAGAAAACAATAGAAAAGATTGGAACAGAACAGAATGGAACATAACAGTATAGTATAGAATTATAACAAGTACTGAATACAATAGAGTGGACAAAGCAGAATAGAATATAATAGAATAAAATGGAACAGAATAGAAAAGACAAAACAGAATAGAATGGGCAAAGCAGAATAGAACAGAATAGAACAAAATGGAACATAATAGAATAGAACAGAACAGTAAAGACAAAGCAGAATAGAATAGAATAAAATGGAACATAATAGAATAGAACAGAAAGGACAAAACAGAATAGAAGACATAAAGCAGAACATAATATAATAGTAAGGACAAAGCAGAATAGAATATAATGGAACATAAGAGAATATATTGAAATAGAATTGAATAGAATAGAAAAGAAATGACAAAACAAACTAGAAGACACAAAGCAGAACATAATAGAATAGTAAGGACAAAACAGAATAGAATAGAACAGAATAGTAAGGGCAAAACAGAATAGAATATAATAGAGTAGGACAGAATAGAAAAGAAAAGACAAAACAGAATAGAAGTGGCAAAGCAGAATAGAACTAAATGGAACATAATTGAATAGAATAGAACAGAACAGTTAAGACAAAGCAGAATAGAATAGAATAAAATGGAACATAATAGAATATATTGAAATAGAATTGAATAGAATAGAAATAAATGACAAAACAAACTAGAAGACACAAAAGCAGAATAGAATAGTAAGGACAAAACAGAATAGAATAGAATAAAATGGAACAGAGTAGAATGGAATAGAATTGAATAAAAATGACAAATCAGAATAGAAGACACAAAGCCGAACAGAAAATAGAAAACAGTAAAGACAAAGCAGAATAGAACAGAATAAAATGGGACATAATAGAATAGAATGGAATAGAATTGAATAGAATAAAAATGGCAAAACAGAATAGAAGACACAAAGCAGAACAGAATCGAATAGTAAGTACAACAGAATCAAATAGAATAAAATGGAACATAATATAATTGAATGGAATACAATTGAATAGAAATGACACAACACAAGAGAAGACACAAAGTAGAACAGAACAGCAAGGACAAAAGAGAATACAACAGAACAGTATAGAATGGAATGGATCAGAATAGAATAGTACAGGCAAAGCAGAATAGAATAGAATACCTTTGTCACAGAGCTGTCCTCCCCAGTTGGTGTCACACAGGCATTGCCAGGGTTCGACACAGGTGCCATGAACACAGCCAGGGTGAGGAATACACTGATCACAGTACTCTCCCTGCCACCCATACAAACACCTGTAAAAGACACAACACCACCGTGAATATAAGATGTATGGTTTTGTGAAGCATGACAGGAAGCTACTGACATAATCTGTTCCAAGACCTAGTGAGCTGCCTTGCTGTCTACAGCCTACATAGGCAACTGCATTTTATGGCAGCATCCACCGAGGTGGAACCTGAAGAGTGACTGATTTGAAACACCTTGACTTACTATTGATTTCAACAGACTTTGATGTTAACATGTTGCTAGGCTAGGCTTTGGAACAGAAAGAATGAGATGTTTTATTTGTTTGTCATTAGCGACATATTGTGTGTAAATAAATGCCGTGTTTTACCTGCAGTCTCCAGGCACTTTACAGGAGCCGTGCTCAGTGCTGCAGCCTTGCTTACAGATTGCTGAGAAAATGAGAGAAAACAACAAGAGATAAAGAGGAATATTGTTACTGCTATCAGCGCCATCTTTGACCTTAGCAATTCTCTCTCATCACGCTATTACATTCACTAAGAATGTCATCTCACACACACACACACACACACTGCAAACATGAGAGAATATGGACGGGATGGTATGTGTGTGTAAATCAAAGCAATGTTGTGATAGAAAAGATCTTAAATAGCAATTCCAGTAATTACTCCAGAAAGTCTTTATCGGATCACTTCACGCTAAATCAACACATGCAAACTTTGGTGTGTCCAATGGAAACGGACCAACCTGAAGGCAGCATATCTATGTTACCTGTGTTGCATTCTGGTCCGGCCCAGCCCTCCAGACAGGTCTTGTTGCCGTTGTGATCACAGGTATAGTGTCCAAAGAAGTCATCTCTGGGCCGACAGAACTTATTACAGCCGAAGCCAAAGTAGTGTTCATCGCAGGTGACCCGAATCTGGTACTGGAACTGAGCCACGGGGCCGTTGTGTTTCAAAACCTGCCACTGACGGTTTGGGTTGATCATGCCAGACTGAACTGCTTTCTCTATTACTTGTCCATTAACACCTTTAGTATAGAGAGGGAGAGAATAGGTTTAATTATGTACAATATAAGGGTGCATAAATTAATTTCACTTTTGGGAGAGTGTACAATATTCTTTGTTTACTATCGTTCATATAGGCAAAGGAATACTAAAGTCCAGCACAGTGGTGAGGTATTTGGCCGCAGAGCTGTAAATTGTGAGAGGAGTGTGTGAAGTGTGTGTGGCTTGTGGTTTCGGTCTCGACCCAAACCTGTCGCTCAGAAGTAAAGCAGGACAGGCATCAGGCTGCCAAACCTGAGATGTCACTGTTAGCTCGAGTCTCTGTTTACCTGAGAGAGACACAGACCCTCACACACCCTTATGATGATGGAAATAACACACCTCAGTGCAAAAGAGAAAGGTGGACGACTGTCATGTGTTGATTCCTGCTAAAATACTGTTCATTGCATGCTGCACAGTTTACAATGAATACTACCTGCTGTTTATAAAAAAGAATGTCTCTGTTCCAAAACCTAGTGAGTTGACTATTTAGGCGGCATTTTAAGGTATAATAGAGCGCAACAGTCTGGTTCGGGAAGGAACCTTTATAAACCTTTAAAGGGACAGTTCACCGAAAAATGAATATTCTCTCATCATTTACTCACCCTCATGTCATCCCAGATGTGTATGACTTTCTTTCTTCAGCAGAACACAAAGGAAGATTTTTAGAAGAATATCTCAGCTCTGTAGGTCCATACAATGCAAGTGAATGTTGGCCTGAACTTTGAAGCTCAAAAAAGCATAGAAAGGCAGGATAAAAGTAATACGAACGACTCCAGTGGTTAAATCCATGTCTTTAGAAGTGATATGATAGGTGTGGGTGAAACAGATCAATATTTATGCCCTTCTTTACTATATGCACAGAGAATGTGAATCGCAAAAACAAAAGAAGAATGTGACAGTGAAGATGGACATTTATGGAAAAAAGGACTTTTACTTTTACGTTTCTTACCCAAAGATATAATATAGCTTCAGAAGACATGGATTTAACCACTGGAGTCGTTTGTATTACTTTTATCCTGCCTTTATTTGCTTTTTTGAGCTTCAAAGTTCTAGTCTCCATTCACTTGCATTATATGGACCTACAGAGCTGAAATATTCTTCTAAAAATCTTCCTTTGTGTTCTGCTGATGAAAGAAAGTCATACAGATCTGGGATGGCATAAATAATGAGCGAATTTTCATTTATGCATTAACTATCCCTTTAAAGACAAGCCTACCATGAGCTCCAAGGTTAATCAATGGCATATCCTTCTGCTAAAGCCATCATTCTAAGTTTTCTTTAATTCATCTTTAAAAAAAAGTGTTTAATAGTATTTCCTGGTGCACCACACTAGAACTACACTCCCATTAATTTAAATTTAAATCAAAGTTTGAGATTTGTTTATCATCTCGGAGTTGGTTGGTTCATGGCTTAGAAAACTTTTATGAAGGATTTCATTAAATCCCAATGGACAAAATGAATGGTGAAAATACTTCCGGAACCAAGAAGACTGAAAAAGTGGGCCGGCACTGTTACGCTATAGACTGCCTAATACTTGTTATATTACAGTAGTGTCTCTGTTTCAGAACCTAGTGGGCTGCCTACCTACAGTAGACAGCATTTAAGGCATCATCTGTAAATTCCTGACATGAAGGCTTTTCCTAAAATACAGCTGAAACAGCAATTTGGCTGGTTAGATTTAATGCTGTTTCATTTACTATTTTACTACAAAAACTGGACCCATGCTAAAAGCTACTTGACATGTTGATGTTAAGTACAAGTCGATATTTGCACTCCTGTTCTGATTTGGCACATAAACAAACACACACACGTTCACTCAAATCTGAATGGTGCAAATACTGAAAGTGAACTCTATAATCACACACAAACAACACTATTGCAACTAATGCCTCAAGTTTCCAACTTTTACATGAGTGTGTGTGGGCGGGCGTGTTTGGGTGGTTTATGAGGACTTTTCTAGGTTACAAACTGGTAATTACACGGGTATTTTGCAATAAATATGGTTTATGAGGCCATATTGTCCCCGTAATGCAAATCGCTTAAAAAACATACTAAAAGATGTTTTTTTTAAATGAAAGTTGTGTGTGTGTGTGTGTGTGTGTGTGTGTGTGTGTGTGTGTGTGTGTGTGTGTGTGTGTGTGTGTGAGACACTCACTGCCAGTACTTGAGTCATTATTGAAGTCCAAGGCCTCCACAATCAATGTATAGGACCTCTGAAAAGACAAATACAAACACATAAACAACTGCAATAAACATGACACCTGACACAATCTGCATAACATGACGTCTTATATTATTTTACAAACATCCTGTTGAATATGCATATCTGCAGGTGGACGTAATGGATATATATATATATATGTGCATCTTTACCGCAGTGAAATACTTCATAGATTATATTCGCTTAGCACTCATGTCAGAGCTGCTCAGACCAGCTGATATATGAAAACACAATTACGTTATGAATCAAACACTCAAGGTGCCGCTGAGTGAATGATTCTCAGCCCATCGCTCTCTCCTTTCTCAACACACTGAACTACTTTCACTCGCTCTCTCTCTTTCTCTCACCCCAGACAGCAATGAAGATAAGAAACAGGACCGACAGGAGAGAGAATGAATGCATGAGAAAATGTTTTATCAAGATGAAGTGTGAGAAAAATTAGCAAAAGAAGATTACATTTACATTTATGCATTTGGCAGACGCTTTTATCCAAAGCGACTTACAGTGCACTTATTACAGGGACAATACCCCCGGAGCAACCTGGAGTTAAGTGTCTTGCTCAAGGACACAATGGTGGTGGCCATGGGGTTAGAACCAGTGACCATCTGATTAACAGCCCTGTGCTTTAGCCACTACGTCACCACCACTCCAGCATAGATGAATGAAATACTGAAAAACAATGCGAAAGAAAATGGCTTAAGAATTCTGAGCACTGAGACAAAAGAGTGATTGTGAGACCGATGGGAACACAGATCAGAATGATCTACTGTATCAGTGTTCATTGAGCTGACCTCACAAACACAAATAATGTCTGCTCTTCCTGTCTCTGCAGTCTGAGGGATCTGTGGTTCTTTATGAGCTTTAATCCATCCACAAACACACAAATGATGAAGGTGAAGTCAGACGAGTGTGTGTGGCATGAGCTGAGAGTTGTGCTGTATTGCACTCAGGCCATCAAAAGTTCAAACACACACAGAGAGAGAGAGAGAGAGAGAGAAAAGAGAGACAGCAAGACTACAAGATTCCTTCGAAAGTGACACATTGGTGTTTTGAACTAGAGAGAGAATGAGAGAAACATTAAGCACCTCTTGGACAACATTGACTTCACACAATTAGACAGATTATTTTATTCAATATTAGTGCTGTCAGTCGATTTAAATTTTTATTTGGGATTAATCTCATAACTGTTTGTAGTTAATCGCGATTAATCGCAGATTTTGAAAGTGCTGAAATTTGACACTAATTCTACTTCTTTTTCTGTGAAACTGCATTTATTTCCATCTTAGAAAAAAAAAGTAACAAGATAATGCTTTATTAACATTTTCCAAACAAAGCCTTCCACAGTATAAAGATAGAAATGCACTAAAATAGCGCCAGTTCAAGTCACATTAAACGTTTCCCAAAGTCTAAGCGGGAGTTTCACTAATTGAAATAACTAGACACCAAATAGTTTGCATTTTCATTGCAATGGGCATTAAATCTCTTAAACTTGCATCCTACGCAATATTAATATGCAGGTAGACTGTGGCTATCTGCTTTCCTACCGCAATCGTGAAGCTGCGTTCATGTTTAGAGTCAGGGCGTCAGCATCAAGTGCCACTTTGAACTCCACATGAAAAGCGCTTGTGTAATGACTCCGGGCGGACATATCTATATACTGTATATATTTTAGATGTACCAATATAACAATACATAGTAATAAACAACAATTTCCTACATACATTTTTACCTAAACATTTTACTACAAGAAAAATAACACACAAGTTCTTAAAGGTCTACGGTTCCTCATAAAATTGGTTAATGGCCTTTTCCACCACCTCAGTTATCTGTATATACAAAATCCACTATTGGTCGACCTCTACTGCAGAAGTTCTCTAATCTTCAGCTGCTCCAAGTTCACTAACAGCAGGATGCTGGTTACCTAGAAACCACCCTAAACATCCACACACACACACACTGCATTTATTCATACAGACCCGACCGCTGCTGATGATGTGAAAATGAACAACAAATGGATTGGAACACACACAAGGTCCCCCTCTGCTTCTTTATAAACTCGCTTTGTTGAACCATTGTCCCACAATCCCCCTTCGCAGCCTGAGCAGAGTTCAATTGCTAGGTAGGCTTGTGATGCAAAAGAAAGCATGCAAGATGACAATGTCTAATTAATTACCATTCAAAGCTGCTCTGAGACAGGTCTAGACCGCTCTGATAGACGTGAGCAGGGGGTTAGATGTTTGATGCCCGGCTGTCACGGTAACTAGGGCTAATTGGACTATCAGACTGACTGGTTTGACCTCTTATTTCTGATGCCTCGGTCTGAGCAAACAAGGAACATTTCCACCACTGACACTCGAAGATGTTCTGTTCTAAGTAGTAGTTAACTGATATCGGATTTTCAATGGCTGAAGCCCATTTCTAGAGAGGCTGATGGCTGATACATAATACAATATAATGACAGCAAATGAGATATATACAAAGTTGTTGACAATTTAGTTTTTAACCCAATATTTTAGGACATTTATAACAAAATCTTGAACACTGACATTAGGATAGGCAAACTATAAATTCTGTAAATTAAGCGAAATGGTTATTGGACAATGGCAATAATCTTAAAATAACCAAATGACATATGGTTTATTGGCCTAACCAATACATCGGCAATATTTGGCAATTTTGACACTAGGCACATTTACACACACACACACACCAATACGCTGATAATTTACAAAAAACAGCTTATTCAAATAATCCGAAAATGCAAGAAAGTCACGTTTAAATGAGATGTGCCCAAACGCTTCTTGGGGTTTCAAAACCGAATGAACTGCCTACCAAGATAGCATGTCTTGGCCTCATAGGAACATAACTTACTCAGAACACACTTATGATGCAACTAAATGTTGTCTAGGTAAGCAGGTCACTAGGTTTTGAGACAAAGCCATTGAGAGATGGGGAGATAAAACCCCCTACTATGATCAATGGTGGCTTTATCTGGCCCTGTATTTTTGAGAGAGCCGTTTCCTGGGGCCATTGTGTGTAAAACAGCCTCTGAATGTCCATCAGTAGGCACTGGAGATAAACACAGGTGTTTTATAATGCTTTGTCCTGCTATTCTGAGAGGATATTGGCCGAGTGGGCTGACTGGGGTGGGGTAACATGACCCCCATCCCCCCAACCTGGATGTCATCACAGAAGAATGTGATGGCACAGAGTGGATGAATGATCCCAGAACTGGCACTCACAACACAACGACTTGTTAGCAAATGGTCAGAATCCCTGGAAATGTAAACTGAATATTTGCAAACGAAATGGGATGCCTCATGGAAGTTTGAGCTAATCCAAACAAAGATGATATTACATAAAGAAGACAGTGCCTAATCTCAGTATCTGTGTGTTTTCTCTAGACCGTGTAAAACTGTTTTAAATTAGAATAATTTTGGTGAATTCTGTCCTCCAAACTTAACGTACAATATCATCATAATTTTGAATAGCAAAAACAAGGTTAACTAGATTTTAACTCAAAGATGTTTCATGGCAAAGGTATTTTACATAAATGTCAAGTTGGGGCAAGTTATTACTTTTTATTGGGGCAAGTTGTCGCATGTGTTTTATCTGTTGCTTTTTTATACAGTTACTAACAGTTATTGTCAGCCAGAACAATTTTGGTATGTTACCTTTTTCATTTTTGCTATTTCGTGCATTTTGTGTTTGTGTGTTTCTCGCTCTCGGTGGGGCGCGTGGGTGAGTTGTGCGTGGATGCTGCAGAGAGTACCGTGAAGCCTCCACATGCGCTATGTCTCAGCGGTAACGCACTCAATAAGCCACGTGATAAAATGCGCAGATTGCCGGTCTCAGACATGGAGGCAACTGAGGTTTGTCACTACGCCCCCACAAGGACTTAGAGCGCATTGGGAATTGGGCTTTCCAAATTGGGGAGAAAATAAATAAAATTTAAAAATGTTATCATTTTCATTGAGCCGATATAATTTATTTGGATTACGTAATGTACTATAGTAGTTTTAACGTAACTTCATAAGGTTCATCAACTCGATTTACTACGGTATATTTAGTACATTTTCTTATGTTGGACCAACTTCATTTATTTTATTAATCTTTGTATATACTAGGTGAGCAAATGTTGCACTGTCAATTTAATAACAACTGCTCAAAGAACTAAGCAGCACTTTAATCAAGTGGAAACTGATTCATGTAGTCCCAACTCAAATGTATTAAGTAAACTTCCACTTTACACATTTTAAGGGATAGAACACAATAAAATCGAGTTTTGACAAAATGTTCTAGAATTGTGTTGTTTTAGTTCATTTTATTAAGTCAATAAATTTATTAAGAACAAGCAGTGGCTTTTTAATAGTATGGCAGGTTCCTATTTTGATCATTTAACCCTTAGAGTTGGGGCATGTTGTCACAAAAGGTCAACGCGTGTTCAATGAACTGTATTGGGGTTTTTTACCCCTGAGTATTTATTGATGATGGAAATGTCCAATAGCTTCTTGTAAACAAAAAACGTTAAAGAAATAAACCCAGCGTGAGAAATATTCACTGGGGGTAATTCGTGAGACGACTAACTTCGGTCTATTAATCCTATTTTTGGGTGAGTCCTGTTTAATCAGATTAATATTTCCCAATTTTACTTGGCAAACAAAACAGCGCTTTCTGTTCAACTCACCGGCCACGCGAAGCTGAAGGGCAGCACAATCCTCGATTTATCGTTCGTGTCGGCCAGCGGTTTGACAGAAAACATATTCCCACCGATAACGGGAGTAGATCCGCTTCCGTAGCTACACGGGCCTCCCGAGAACACCCGTGACTGATACTCCTTCAAACACACTCGGAAAAACGTATCGCACTCATCCGCGATGCATCTGCGGTCCGCCGGGTTCCGCGGGCCGTCACAGCACGCGCCGTTCTGCAGCTCTCCGTTCACATTCTGCATTGACAAGACCTGCAACTCGAAATGTCCCGATGCCTCACATACCTGCAATAACAAAAGAGGGGTTATATTAGTTTAAAGTCTTTGTCATATGGATTAAAAAGCATGGTAGGAATTAAAGCACATTATATATGACATTAATAGTGCAATAATGGTCTCTGCGTACATGTGTATGCGTACTTTGTTGTTTTGTATATTGTTTACTATCTATCTATCTAATCCAAAATTGCAAAATGCAGATATTTGCATGAAGTTCAACTTTCAAAACTTTAAAAGTTCAAAGCAAAAAACAAAACAAAACAAAAAAATGCAAGAAAAAAAAAATCAAAAACCCCTGAAAAGCATCTATTTTAGAGCTACATGACATCAGGCTAACTGGAACATCTCTCAATAGGTTAATTGGCTTTAATTAATATATATACGTGCTCTTATTGCATTGCATAAACTGTTTCATGTAATATTGAAAAGCACAACCCCACGTACCCTCATCCACAGGCACCGCAAAAGCACATGAACGGACAGCAGCGCAAAACTTGGACTCCGTCTCCGAATCATGCCTCCTCCGTCTGTTCGGACCGTTCGCTGCGAAACTAGAAGTTCAGCCGACACACGGCTCTCATATAGTGCCACATGCACAAGGACACAGCCGCTCAGATCCAGTAAAGAGATCCCCTGATGCCCCTTCGGATGCTCTATTATCCACCAGTCTATTCTTTTATTGTCCTTCTGTTTTACAACAATGCCCACGGGTTGGGAGAAAAGCTGCGAATGCGACTGGCCGAGAGCTTCATCTATACAGCGCGTTCACGGAGGAGGGGCGTGACTAACACTTGGTACATATTCATGAGCAGGCGGGGCTATAAGCAAAAGCAACAACCACCTTGTTTCCTAATGCAATTTATGTTGTCAATTGTTTTTTTAAAATCAGGTGAATATTAAATCGGCATCAGAATAAATAATAATAATACAAATAATAATATTGTAGCCTGGTAATATTTATATACTGGTAAGATATGAAGTATTGGATATATGAATATTGATGTATGTGTACCTTTATTATTTACATTTAAAATGTGTGAGGGTAGGCTACAAGATCACCTCAAAAAAGTCAAAGTAATATTTACAATAAATAAATAAAAAAATAAATACATCTTGGGATGGCTAAGTATTCATAAACTTTCTTCATAGTAGACGCTCATAATTAATTTTAAGTGAATGAAAAGAATGCTCTGAAGGATGTGTATAGAGTCCGTTTTATACTGTCTTAAAGGAACAGTTCACCCAAAATTAAAATTATCTCATCATTTAGTCACCCTCACGCTATCCCAGATGTGCATGACTTTCTTTCTTCTAATGAACACAAACTACGATTTTTAGGCTACGTCTACATTAATCCGAATATGTTTAAAAACGCATTTTCGTTTTCGAAACGCTCTGTGTCCACACTGCCATTTTCAAACGTTTTCCAAAAGTTGCTCGTCCACACTGAAACAAATGAAAACTCTTAAATCCCCTTACTTCACATGCAAAAAATCGCCGTTGCATGTACGAGCTGAAATGCAACTGTCCTCCTGTTTCGAGGCCAGACATCAATTCAGAGTAATCTACGCATCGCCTTTGAAGGAATGGATTGTGAAGGCTGTACAAAGCAACATTTGTCTTTAGCAACACTCTCAAAGTGAATAACAGGCACAATAACGTTGCTACAATGCGGGCCACCATCTTGATTGTTTTGGGTTGAATGGGTCACAAAACGCCATCTAAGTGTGGACAGAAGGCAAAAACGTAGAGAAAAAGATGTGTGTGGACGTAGCCTTAGAAGAATATCTCAGCTCTGTAAGTCCTTACAATGCAAGTCAACAGGATCCAAAACTTTGAAGCTCAAAAAACACATAAAGGCAGCATAAATGTAATCCATAAGACTCCAGTGGTTAAATCCATGTCTTCAGAACCAATATGATAGATGTGTCTGAGAAACAGATCAATATTTATGCTGAAAATAATTGACTTAAATATTGATCTGTTTCTCACCCACATCTATCATAATAATTCTGAAGACATGGATTTAACCACTGGAGTCATATGGATTACTTTTTACAATTTTCAATTTTGGGTGAACTATTTCTTTGTTTTCCCAATTTTTTGTCCACTGTAAAGACATACTTGTCAAGTCTTTGTTAGCTGAACAACAGATACCTAAGGTAAACAACAGTATGTCCCATTGCACAGACTGTGTAGCTGCGTCCAAAATCACATACTCTCAGAGTACATGCAGCATTTGATGAAAAACGCACAGTAAAAAAGTATGTTCTTTAGGTTCATACCATGCATTTACAGTTGAAAAGAGCCACCAGACTCGTGGTTCTCTGTTGTTGTTTTTTTAATTCAGAGTTTTGAATGACATCTCCTCATCTCCCGTGGGATTGTGGGATAGAAAAGGATCCAGTGGATGGGCACTTCAGAATCTCTACGGATGTAGAAGCATCCGGGTATTTCACCCCTACACTTTTATGTGGATTCGAACACCCTACTCCACTGGTGTACTGTGTTTTCCATACTATATGGTACAGAAGTATGCATACTCTGATGCAGCATATGTCTATCTTTAAGCCTTGTTTTCATTCGTCTAAAATTAAAAATGCTCTCTACTCTGACTAAGGTTCATTCAACACTAATAGCATAAACATGATCTCTCACTGTGTTTTCCCCATAGACATTATCTTGAAATGTCTGCACGCTGAAGTCTGTCAGGCCGAATCGCATTAAGCATCACTCTCTGACCTAATGCCTTTGCCTTATTGCATTTCAGCTACTTTACTTGATTGCATTCTCATGAGGTTCATTCGCAACACATTTTGGCACAAGTTGACATTGTGACAGTCCCGTTAATATACATATATTATTCATGAGCACAAACCATGAGTATCATAACACAGGACCCCTGCTAGTTCCCCACAGAAACAGCCTCAGTCTTTTCACGGGCCTGTAATGGCAGCTGCTCGGAGAACGACAAACTGCTCTTTTCAAAGCTAAACGTGAAGCGTTAATCATCTCCCAGTCCATGTTAGGCTGTCTTAGGAAAGTCCCTGATGAAAAGAACATGGAAGAGAAAGATAGGATCGGGAGGGGGATCTCCTGCGGAATAGAGATGGAGGGAAGGAGGGGTGGATAAAGGTGGGGGTCTTTATATTTAAGCTGGGTCTCAGCTGGGTCTCACTCCCCTCAAAAAGCTATCATGAATAGATTATGGCACAGGCCTAAACAGGAGCCGCCCACCCCCTCCCATTGGGACATGCCCCCCTAAGCCGCTAGCCTCTGCAGGATGACAAGAACAGCATTTCATTAACTGAAAACAAGGAAAGGAAGCCATAATGAGGCAAAGATAGGCTCCACACTTAGAGCAGAGAGATAGAGACTGAAATGAAGAGATTTGTTTCATTCACATATTTAAAATGTAGGTTTATCTCATGAATAAATAATTAGATATAACAAACAATCAGTTGTGATCTTTATACATGTACAAAAAGGAAGTTTGCTGCTTGTTCAATTAACTTTTTGTCACAACCTGATTTAATTCTAGTATCCACTTACATTTGTAAAATGGAAGTTTACTTAATCGATTTGAGTTGGGACAGCTGGTGTTAATGTAGCATTGATGAAAGACGAAAGTTTAAAACATTTAGTGTTATTTAGTGTTATTTTATGTGTTGTTGAGAAAGATAAAAGGGGGGTTCTTCTTAGTGTTTAATGTTTTGTTATCTTGAGATTCAGAAGAGTTTCTGTTTTGTTGGGATTTTGGGGGTTACCATTATACTGAAGAGTGGAGCTTGAGTCAACAATGAGGACAGGTAGATGTCACACATGCAACTGATTGCTCACTTTGTTGAAGAAATGCTGGGCTAACCATAGGATAGATATTACACTACACGATGTAGAGCTTCCAACCAGCATGTATTTAGGATGCTAACATTCACTTGCACAAGTTAGTACATCTAGAAATAAAAGAGATTAATTTGAGTTACACTGACATGTCTAAATTTGTTGGGTTTACTTAATTCAACTAGGTTCTTTCTTCACAAAGTGTTTGTGTTGAGATTTCGTTGCAATTTAAAGTTAAGAAAACTCATTTCAAACATGTGAAACCACTGTCCACTATTGAATCAATTTCATCAAGTTCGCTGTCCTTTTCTGCATATCGCGGCACCATTTTGTGGTCCGTTTTGCATAACTCAGCGTCTCATTTTAGCATATCGCGGCCCATTTGGCCCGTTTCAAGGCCGACCAACCGGCCCACTCAGTTCTCCCGATGGCCAGTCTGCCCCTGATCGGCCCCAAAGTGAGTCGGCCCACTGGGAAAATGCCCGGTTTGCCAGATTACCAGTCCAGCCCTGGGTCCAACGCTGCTTTACATTTGCAATCTAGGTGAAACCAGGCTGCAAGACCAGTTTATTTTGGTTTAAGCTGTTTATCTAGCAGCGCTATCAAGGTGTTGCATCAAGTAATATAAGACTCTCCCAATTCCTCAGAACTCAAAAATGTGGTGACATCATTAAGCATCACCCACGCATTATCAAAACTGATATTTGCATCATAATAGGCCTGCATCTACAGGCAGATATGCATTATGTTAGGCAGCCAGCATTGCCGTGCTAAGTCACTAATATGTAACTCTTTCTCCCTCATGCTTCATGAGGCATGCAGTTTTATTATCCAGTATCTTTTCGCCTCATCTGTTCATCCGTGACTGATGGTTGGGGTTTCCTCACCCTTGTGAGAAAAACTTTATCAGTCTGTCTTGTTGGTCTGTTTGCATGTCTATTTTCAGTTTTTAAGATTGATCATTCATAACTGAGATGCTTTAAAGTAATGTCACACTCATTTTGTGTTTCCGTGTATGCATGTTTGTGTACTAGCAGAAGTTCCCACAGTCTTTCCTCTACTTTCTTGCTGTGACCTGCGTGTCGTTTCCCTGCAGGAGCAGCGTTGCGAAACACATCAGTGAGATTGAGAGAGAGAGAGATGAAAAAGAACAGTTAATGAGCAACTAATGTTACATATTAGACCTGTAATGGCTCAACTGTCCTTCAGATCTCTCATAGACCCATAGTAAATGAGTGTGTATGGGTGCTAAAATGGTTCCTAGACCTTTAACATAACCTTTTTCTTTTTCTCTTTTTTCAATAAATATAATTCTGGTTTTAGACTGGGCAAGTGCTCCACTCTCAGTGTGTGTATTGAGCCAGAACTCTTTCAAGGGATCTGTGGAATGAATGAAACATGGTAAAACCTGTTAAATGGAGCTGCACGTACACTCTTATTGGCAGCTTATTACATAATCAAATTTGGCAACATATTTAATAAACGAACATGTAAAACTTTGTGAATGACAGGTGATCCAATCATGACCTTATATTTGGATATCTGTTGAACCAAATCTGACCTAAGATGTGCAGATTTTTTGATTTTACATGGACAGATCACAAGTCAGCTCTCAAATATTTTGACTCTTTATTTTACACATGGATTGAGGTTTGTTGTGGTCCAACCAGGGCTGGATGGGAAGAAAAATCGGCCCAGGATTTTACATAGCAACTGGTCCAAAAGTTGAGCGTGGGGCGGGAGTGTTCGCTGTCCTTTTCTGCATATCGCGGCCCCGTTTTGTGGTCCGTTTTGCATAACGCAGCGTCTCATTTTAGCTTATCGCGGCCTGAATTCGACCTGTTTCGCGGCCGACCCACCGGCCCGCTCAGTTCTTACGATAACCAGTCTGCCCCTGATCGGCCCCAAAGTGAGTCGGCCCACCGGGAAAATGCCTGGTTTGCCAGAATACCAGTCCAGCCCTGGGTCCAACACTGCTTTACATTTGCAATGTAGGTGAACTGATCAGAGATCAGCTCTGTGTTAGCACCTGTGCATCTGCTATCTGTGTAAACAGAGCAAGTGGACCACCACCTGATGGGAATTATCTTCCTCTGGTCTGCTGGCTCAGCTCAGCTCCTCTGCATCTTGGGCCAGAAACTGATCAGCAGTGTTTGAGTGCGTGCAGAGGAAAGTATTAGAGTTTGTTTGAAGGGAAAACACAACTATTGCAAATCCTTCTTTGTTTTCTGGAGATTAAATAGCTCAACAGAAGCCAGACACTGTAAATACTTTCAACTGAACCATATGAGTAACACATTTCAAGTCACTGTAAGCTTATCCAGATGTTGTTCCTTTTAAAAATGTAGTGAAAAACTTTCGCAGCTTCTTTAAAAGATTCTGAAGTGTCATGATCGATAATCGCCTTGTTATATTTACAGCTGTGCTTGTAGTTGACAATAATTGTGAGCTAATAGATTCACTTAGTTAAAAGGAATTAAAGCAAAACAATTCAAAGCAAAACTTGATTTCATTGCATTCGATACATTTATATTTGTAAAATTGAAGTTTACTTAATCCATTTGAGTTGAGACAACATTAATAATTGTATAAGTGTTAATGTAGCATTAATGAAACTGGGCAGGGGATTTCCATTTCTCATTTCGATAGGGACAGTAAATGTTAAATGATGTGTTATTTCTGGGAAGCTCAGCGAGTACTGACACCCCTGGAGTCGCGATTTTGAATCCAGGGTGTGCTGATTGACTCCAGCCAGGTCTCCTAAGCAACCAAATTGGCCCGGTTGCTAGGGAGGGCAGAGTCACATGGGGTAACCTCCTCGTGGTCATGATTAGTGGTTCTCGCTCTCAATGGGGCCATGTGTATGCATATGTATGTATTTCTTGAATATCATGTTTGACAGGCGTGGTGGTCACCATTTACTTTCTTTGTACTGAACAGAGCAGCTTGAATATTCTGCTCTAAACAAATTTAACATTTTCACCAGTCTATCAGGGTCAATCTCACACATATCTTTGTACAGGCATGCAGGTAGCCAAAAACAAAAGATAAGAGAGACTCCCTATGAAAACATAAGGAAATGATAAAGACATTGCTGTGCAATGCAAGACATAAATAAGAAAGAACATGGAATAAATAAACACAAATGTAGTGCAAAGTTCAAACATTTATGACACTTTTAACAAATGATAAGTTGGAAAACAAGTCCCTCCTTTTTGAAAATGTGGATAGGCACACATAAACACACATTTGCCTAGCTTTCTAATTAACTTTAATTTATTTAGACCTACTAAAGATTGACCTTAAAGTCAACATGGAGACCAAACTGACCCTGCCTCTCAAACTACCTTCTTTTTCGGCTGATGTCACCAAGCCCTCTTGATTTTTTTTACTTATTCCCTCCAACCACCTGGGTCCATTTTGGTATGTAACACCCACTTTTTTCATGATCAAATCAATTCCTGGAGCATAAAAGGCCCGCCCTCATTTTCTTTGCATTAAATATTCTGTTTCACTCTGATGTACGGCAGATTAAGGAAGTAAAATGAATTGCAAACCTAAACTCTAAAATACTTGTTGCAAGTGAACAAGGACATTATATAGTGTCTATGTGAACTATTAATCCTTATAAGGATGTTCCCAAAGCTAAAGCTAACTAGCTTACTAGCTAACTGCATCTTGCTAACTTCTGGGGAGATCATCAAAAGTGTTGCTATGTGAGAAACACACAAAGCTCAGTCATTATGACTGTGTTAATGTTTAGAGGGCTCCTGGTCTTTTGTTCCCTGCGGTTTTTAAATAGCACGCTGGTTTATCACTGTACACAGATCAAGAGGCAATGGAGTGTGTGTGGGACCTCAAGGGTGTGTGTGTGTTTAGTCAGTGAATGAATGTGTGATTACTGTATGTTTCTACTAACTGTGCTGGGAATGCGTGTAGCCAGAACTCCCCCTCATTTCTTTCTCTTATGTGCTGTACACTATCCATACGATCTTGTGTTATGTGACTTACAGAACTTATTTTGAGAGAAAAATTACATACATAAATATATAATTTTATGGGATAGGCCAAGGGCTGGGCAATATGTCAAAAAGTTTCAATCCAATCCAACAAATTTTTTTGGCAGTATAAAATTAACCAACATTGCAATTACCTCAATTACATTAAAGTGCTTTTTAAGTGGCCATTAGAGATCATGAGAAAAAAGAAAATTCTTTCATCATTTACTCACCTTCATGCCATCCCAGATGTGAATGACTTTCTATCTTCTATCTATCTTCAGAACACAAACAAAGATTTTCAGAAGAATATTTCAGCTCTGTAGCTCCATACAATGCAAGTAAATAGTGACCAAATCCTTGAAGCTCCAAAAAGCACATAAAGGCAACAGAAAAAGCACATAAATGCACAAGACCCCAGTGGTTTAATCCATGTCTTCAGAAGTGATCTAATCAATTTTGGTTGAGAACAGACCAAAATATAACTATTTCTTCACTGCATCTTGCCAGTGCAGTCTCTAAGCACGATCATGATTTCAAGCTCGATTATACTTCCTAGTTCCTGGCGCTATAAAGTGTAATCGAGCTTGGAATCATGATCGCCATGGAAACTGATTGTCAAGATTTATTGTGATACATTTGTTATATTTTTGGTCTGTTCTCAGCTCTTCAGAAGATAAATTCAGTGGATTTAACCAATGAGTCTTATTGATCACTTTTATGCTGCATTTATGTGATTTTTGGAGCTTCAAAGTTTTGGTCACCATTCAGTTGCATTGTATGGACCTTCAGAGCTGAAATATTCTTCTAAAATCTTTGTTTGTGTTCTGCTGAAGAAAGAAAGTCATACACATCTGGGATGGAATTAGGGTGAGGAAATGATGAGAGAATTTACATTTTTGGGTGAACTTTTCCATTAAGTTTCCCAAAGCGTGCTTTAATCCTCATTAAAATGCTGATGGAATTGGTAACTTTAATTCATTTGCATCATCACTCAAAAATGTTCATTGAACACACATGGCATTTTACATGCTTGAAAATGTTGTTGTAAAAATGATGTGTAGATATGACTGCCATTACTATGACATTATTATGTATTGCTATGCTTCATTTTATTGAATAAATTAAAATAATTAAATATAATTCCTTCCTTCTGTTCATTTAGAAAAATAAGTGTGGAAAACATGCCTTTAACTAGATTTTACTGTATTTAATGTCTTGCATTTAACAAAAATCTCCATTTAAAGCCATTTCAGAACAAATACTTAAATCTAATATATATATATATATATATATCGAATCATCATAAGGTTGAAAAGTATCAAGATTAGTTTTTTGCAATCGCCCAGTTGTTGATATGTCTTTAAGCTGAGATCTATAAATATGAAGTTACTGTCCGTTTCACATCAGGTGCAGTTCCCATGAGATTTTGCTCAATCTGTGACCTGGTAAAAAGACAGCATGCCATGAAGGCCAGGTTTTGTTTGAAGATGTTTTGGTGCAAAGCTCCCATCCGTTCCCATCAAAGCGGTACACAGGACTGGCTCAATCCGGAGCAGCTCTGAGACCCAGCACCATGGGCTCTGCAGCTGCACTCGGTGGGATGCTTTTACTTATTACACAGCAACGAGCAAATAAAAGAAAAGGGACATTATGATTTACAAACACTTGCAGGACAGTCAAATTATATTTGTGAAGAAATATAGAATCTTTATATGAGCTTTGCCATGATTTCTTTCTTTCTTTTCTTTTCTTTTTTCAATTTTCACCCCTTTTTCTCTCCAATTTGGAATGCCCAATTCCCAATGCGCTCTCAGTCCTTGTGGTGGCGTAGTGACTCACCTCAATCCGGGTGGCGGATGACGAATCTCAGTTGCTTCTGCGTCTGAGACCAACAATCTGCACATTTTATCACATGGCTTGTTGAGCGTGTTACTGTGGAGACATAGTGCGTGTGGAGGCTTCACGCTATTCTCCGCAGCATCCACACACAACTCACCACGCGCCCCACCGAGAGCGAACCACATTATAGCGACCACGAGGAGGTTACCCCATGTGACTCTACCCTCTTAGCAACTGGGGCAATTTGGTTGCTTAGGAGACCTCAGCACGCCCTGGAATCGAACTCGCGACTCCAGGGGTGGTAGTCAGCATCTTTACTCACTGACCTACCCAGGCCCCCTGAGCTTTTCCATGATTGAATGTGTGTGTTCACTTGTTTTGCTATATTTGTGAGGCCCAAAATGTACTTATGGCGATGTGGCCGTGGCTGAGTGACGTCTGTGGAGAGTAAGCCCGGGAAAGGAAGAACAGTAAGGATTGACACCTGGGGAAATTATCTCTGTTTGTGTTACAGTGAAGTACAGGAGAGAGATAAAGAGCAGCCAGAGTTTCTGTTGGGAGAAAGTAGAGATTTATAGTAAAAAAGGATCTGAAATTTGAGTCCTATAAGTTACTTTTATGCTGCCTTTATGTACTTTTTAGAGCTTCAAAGTTCTGGCCACCATTCACTTGCTTTGTTTGGACCTACAGAGCTGAGATATTTTCTAAAGATCTTCATTTGTGTTCTGCTGAAAAAAGAAAGTCATACACATCTGGGATGGCACTAAGGTGAATAAATGATGAGAGAGTTTACATTTTTGGGTAAACTATCCCTTTAAATGCATGAATATATTTCTTCAAAAGTTTAGGTATGCAAGGAAAATACAATCCTAGGGGGAATTTGGCCAGGACACCGTGGTTACATCCCTACTCTTTACAAGAAGTGCCCTGGGGTTTTTAATGACCACAGAGAGTCAGTACCTCAGTTTAACGTCTCATCCGAAGGACGGTGCTTTTTTACAGTATAGTGTGCCTATCACTATACTTACAGACCACACAGACCTGCTGCTAGAGCGCCCCCTGCTGGCCTCCCTAATACCTCTTCCAACAGCAACCTTCATCCAGGTACTGGCCAGCAGGGGCGAAAATGTCATAAAAATTTTGGGGGGGACAACAAACATATGAATTCTCAAGAGCAATTTTAGAAGGGGACACCAAGGGTTTTTTTGTTGTTGCCCCGTTTGCATTTGTATTATTTTATTTCTTAAACAATTATTTTAAAAATATATCATTATATTATTTACAATACACATATTTTAATGATATTTTAGGGGGGGGACAACCCTCAGATTCCCCCGCAATTTCCGCCTATGCTGGCCAGGATCAACCCTGCTTAACGGCAGTGGACTTGAGCTGCAGGTTGATATGGCCGCTTGAGATTAGTCATTCCTGTGAGTTTACCAGAGGTAAGGGCGTTTCAGGTTAGAAACTCAAGTATGCAAATGCACATTAATTTATACTCAAGGGTGCAGTAGATTTACCTTCAAATGTCTGTGCTGTTGAACTGGCTTTGGCTGTGTCTCGTTTGGAAGGATGCGTCCTCCGGAGGTTCGAATGCATCCTTGGATTGTAGCATTCGTTCACAGGAATTCGGAGGATGCATGTGGTGTATCCTTCATGGGCACTCACAACCCACAATTCTTTGCTTCAACGGAAATGTAAAAAAAAATATTATATTAAAATCTATTTTCTTTTCTCTTTACATCATTATAACTCACCTAAAATGTACCTCATGCATTCCCTTCTAGAGGGACTTTGCTCCCTTCTCACTCAAAGTGCTTGTTAAAGAGTGCCGTGCTGTCATAGCAAACATGTTACTATTTTTACAATGACAGCACTCCAAAGGTAAATTTTAGGAGCGTTATAATGATGTAAAGAGAAAAGAAAATAGATTATCCAGGTGTACTTCAAGTCTAATACTTTATTTGAATGATATATTAATATAATTATATATATTATATACTCTGCACCCGTTTACTGAGGTACTTCAACTTGGGACTTAACATTCCTTGCATTTGAACATCATTTTTACGGGCAAATTGGAGTTTTTTCTTTTTTAGACATTTCCGTTGAAGCAAAGAATTGTGGGTTGTGAGTGCCCATGAAGGATACACCTCATGCATCCTCCGAATTCCCGTGAAAGAAGGGAGGATTCCAAGGCTGCATTCAAGTTTCCTTCTGGCTTTTATGAAACGAGACGGCCTCGATGACGTATGCGGCCTCCAGAGGATGCAGCCTTCCAAACGAGACAAAGCCATCATGTTACGTTACCGTTCTGTTTGTCCTACGAAGGCCGTCTCGTTTAAATGTGGCTTTAAAGGAGGACACTCGGTATACTGCAGCCTTCAAAGGATGCGTCCTACCTAGCACGCAGCCTTGAAATGAGACACAGCCGTTATTGTGGAGGCAGCAGGGCTGGATGGGTATTCTGGCATACCGGCCATTTTCCCGGTGGGCCGATGCACTTCGGGGCCGATCAGAGGCGGACTGGCCATCGGGAGAACCGAGCGGGTTGCGATAAATAAGCTGCCGTGTTATGCAGAACGGACCACAAAACAGCATTGCGATATGCAGAAAGGACAGCGAACACCCTCCCACTCAACATTTGGGCCAGTTGCTATTTAAAATCCCGGGCCGATTTCTCTTCCCAGTCCAGCCCTGGGAGGCAGCTAGCTAAAAACGAAATGAAAAATGCAATGAATGTCTAAAGCAATTAATTAATACCTTTGTCAATTTGTTAATGCAAACAAAGAAAAAACACACATAACAGGAGCTGACACTCTGAAATGTATCACAACAACAGTTTTAGTGGGAACAATACTGCATGTTGAATGTCACAGCTTATTAAAAGTCATATCTAACCCAGGTCATCTGCACAAAAAAAAGCAGTCACACCATCCTTACGCAGAAGCGGCCGCCGACCGCGAGGGGAGAAGGGGCTCCTAACCGACCACTTGGAGCGGTCAGGGCCGCTGAGAGAACGAGGGAGGAATGCGACAGGGTGGAGGGCGGGGCCGGGTCGTGATTATACCCACCGGTCCCTTATCAGGCTAATTAAGCCTCCGAGAGGGATAAAGGCTGACTGTGGATGGTGGTGCGGCAGAGAGAGATCGTTTACGGTCAGCTGACCGACGTGTGTGTTGGTGTCGTTTGTTTAAGTTGTTCATTAAACTATTATTTATACTGTCAAGCCGGTTCTCACCTCCTTCTTGCCCTTGTTCCCTTCACAAATGCGTACTTGATTAATTGCATTCTGACACATTTGGGAATGCAATAACACAGGAAATCGAACTTGCGGAGCTAGAAGCGTTTGCGTTCACATACTTGCACAGATCTTTGGGTCTAAGAACACCTCTTACCCATGGTAAAATTGCTATAACACACAGCCTCTAATCAGGGGCACATTAACGCATGGGCTTATACGGGCTGAAGCCCAGGGGCCTACAACTTGAGACTGCACAACAGTTAATGTAAACCAAGGCTCAACAACTTAAAGATGGTCTTAGCGGACCACTGAGCCCATTGGCTCAGGGGTACCTTATAGCACCCCTGCCTTTAATAGGCAGCTGCCTTCTAAGGACCCTCATAATTAGTATTGAACCAAGATGCATCTCATCGGTCAGGCTGAACTCTTTGGTTTATCATGAAGCTCTTGAAGATATCAGAGATGATGGGTACCATATTGTTCAGTGAGTTAGCAGAGGGGCACCTGCAAGTCCGTCTGTGTAGAATTGAGAATTCCAGATGTTTCCGTGACTTTTACCCTAATAGACCTGCTGCATGTTTTGTTTTGTGTGAGTCATCCAGTGCAGGCAAAACAACGGGAATTCAGGGAAAAACAAGCATCGGCTAAGAAGTGTAATTAGCCAGAAATCTAGATGCCATTGATAATTATATTCAAGGATCGTTTGAAACCATGTTAATCATTCATCAACTTTAAAGGAATAGCTAATCCAAAAATGGAAATTCTGTCATCATTTACTCACCCTCATGTGGTTCCAAACTCATATGACTTTCTTTCTAATCTCATGTTCACATGAGAACTTGTGTTGTTTTTCTGCTAAACAACAAAAGTTTGCACATGAACACACAAGCTAATGTGGAAAATTTGCCAATTGTCCTACATAATACGGAATCGTTACGCATTTAAGGGACTTAAAATTGTATTCTGTACAAAATTCGGACATGATGCCGTTTGTCCTATATCTTAGTATCTTACACCTAAGCTGCTGAGATAACTTAAATCTCCACAGGTAATTCACCTTATTCATGCATATTGCCACCTTCTGGGCAGGGGGGAGAATTTATTATTAAAAGAAAATATTGAAAAAGGACTTAAATATTGATCTGTTTTGTATTCTAAATAAAATACGTTTTTGCATGTATAAATAGCAAAAAAATCATTATATTATAGTAGATGTTTCACAGATTTTTTTTGGAGGGCTCTTAACAATGTGAAATGCTTGTTTTTACATATAATTGTGTGTTTCCATGGATCAAACTCACTATCATTGCACTCATATCGACTTGGTGGATAGAGCAGTGTTTACCATATGACAGAATGAGCAGACTCAACAGCTGTGACAAACATGTATTTATGGGCCTGAAGTTGTGTGTTTGAGGCCGCCGCTTTGTTAATTGGGTGTGCGTGTGTGTGTGTGTGTGTGTGTGTGTGTGTGTGTGTGTGTACATTAATGACCAAACAAAATCTTATTTACCAATGGGAAACTCCTAATTCTATTCTACCTGAGTTGAGCCCTTCGAAAGGGTAAGCCAACATTAAAAGTAGTGGCAAACAACTACAGAAGATGAAAGTGAATGCTTTTGTGAAATGTTTTCAATTTCATTGCTGTATTGAGCTTCACAGAGCGGATAGCATAATGTAAACTAATGCTTTGAAGCCATCTATATTCTAGTGTACACCTAAAAAGACCTAATCACAAAATGAACTTTTAGAAAATACTGTATCACAGCCTTTAAAATTTACAGTGATTCTCTTCTGGGTAAACAGACCATACATTTATTTGATGGACAATCTTGTACTAAATTTGAGTCCAATCAAATGCTCTCTAGAATGAGAATATACCTCCTACTAATATAAAATGCAAAAAACTAGCGAATAGATTCTAAATGTGAATTAAAGCTATTGGCTATTTAAAAAATAGGGATGAGCCCTTTGATATGCCCCACTCAAACTTCAACACCAGACATAAAACTGTGCATGTCAAATGATTTCCAGACTGATCACACTGTAAATTCGCCAACAGGAGGTCGATAATGTTTCTGCTGAAACAGAGCTGGACTGGGAAGAGAAATCGGCCCAGGATTTTACATGGCAACTGGCCCAAAACTTGCTGTCTTTTCTGCATATCGCGGTGCAGTTTTGTGGTCGCAATATTGCGATGGCTCATTTTAGCTTATCGCTTCCCATTCAGCACGTTTCGTGCTGGCTCGGTTCTCCCGATGGCCATTCTGCCCATGATCGGCCCCAAAGTGCGTCAGCCCACCGGGAAAATACCCGGTATGCCAGATTACCAGTCCAGACCTGTGCTGAAATCATTTTGTGTTTACTGAAATTTTAATTACTGCCCCAAGTGAAAAAAAAGAATAAATAGTAGTAAGAGTGTGGTAACATCCCACAGCAAGAACTGGCAAATCTGGTGCAGTCCATGATGAGGAGATGCACTGCAGTACTTAATGCAGCTAGTGGCCACACCAGATACTGACTGTTACTTTCTTTTTTTGCTGAGTTTATTGCCACTAGTTTTTCCCACACATGTTACACATCAGCCTTGGTAGCAGGTGAGTTAACCTTTAGCTCTCTTTCGGCCAACTCCAGAAACTCGACCCATTTTTCAACATCGTCCATTCTTGTGATCAGGGTGGAAAGTTTCACCTCCATTGCACTGCATGAATGTTTGAGATATCCCGACCTACTTCATGAAGCTCGCTGCCACTATCAACTGGACCTCCATCATCCTGATCCTGCAAGGCATCCGACACGTAAGTGCTTTTTAATGTCCCCACAGGCCGACGATTTCGAATCCTTCGACATCCTACCCTCCCAGCACAGTTTAGGAAACAAAACTATTACAGTACTCACCGGTTAATATTGCTTTAAAGGATAATTGCAGCAAAGTTTGAACAGAGTTCACATTTAAGCGACCAATCCTTGCATAGCGTCGCGTGACTCCGCTGGAAGTGTTTTTAAGGTGAAATGTCCAGGGGGTGGCGCCAAAAGCAAGTTATATTTTTTGTTGTAAATTATGCAATACAGTTAACAGGAATGCAAATTTTATTAACCTTATCCAAACCCCAAACCTAAAACTAACCGTCAATGGAGTAAAAATAAATCGTGCTTAAACGTTTATGTAAACGCTACTACTTCCTGGTCACGGAGATTTGCTTGCATAACGAGATATCAGTAGCACCATGTGAAAAGGTGTTCACGTTCGAACTGATGCATACCTGTGTGATGGGGATTGCGCTTGTCAGTAATGTAACAGAAAGTGGAGCACATGAAGATTTGGAAGCAGCGTGTCGATTTTCAGTGTTATCATGTTGACAATTTCATGGGGTCTTTAAAGTGTTTTTCCCTGAATAGATTTTGAGTTCAGAAATATACTTTGTAGAAGAATAAAGGGTTCTGATGAGAAAAGTTTATATTCTTGATTGTGCATCTTCGAATGCAACTAAGGAAATGGCTGTTGGAAAGGTGTAACGGTACAATTTACCACGACAACTGATTCTTACTTCCCTCTCTCTAGCTTTTATGCACTTTCTCATTCTCTTCCTCATTTGCCTGAACAACTCTCAAAAGCTGTGCTCAGTGCAATATTTTGATGTCCAATTTTGATAGGATGGATGTATATCTTCATTGGAGTAAACACAGACACACGAAGGGGCAGTTTCACCAATTTTCTAACACACACTGATACATCTGAGAGTGTAAATGTTGGTTTTGGTGGTATTTCAGTGCACTACACACACACACACACACACACACACATACAGAAGGGCAGACAAAAAGTAGAGGAGGTAAAAAAAGAAGGGTTTAGAAATTCGCTGAGCTCTGCCCGATTTCATTCTTCCTAGGATGTCTAGTCTTTTTTCCTCGGAACCACAATTCTTCCTTCTTCACTCCCACATAAACACACTTATAGGAATGTTTAACCGCATGACCATGATTTAGATTGCTTTTAACATGATACACATATCAAACAACTCTTCTGTGGCCCACAGCTGTCACGCTTTGAGTTTTTATATTGTTTTATGCGATTGTGATTGTGTTTTGTGTTTGTGTGTCTGAGAGCGAGGGAAAATATGAGAACTGAGCATAAAAACAGAGCGATATTGAGGCTGACAGACAAAGAGCAAAGAGAACTTGCTAATTGAATACAACTGTGTTTACGAGCGCGGGGGAAGCACGCTGCACGTGGCACAACGCGAGTTACACATGGAGAGGAAACTGCTCAGCGATGACTCAGGGCTGTGCAATATTGATTGCCATGGCAACCTCTTACATTTTCACTATGGGATGGTAACTGGAGCCCTGGAACGCTGACATCATCATTTGAAATGTCACTGAATTCAAACTCAAAAACTTTTTACCTGAAAAATCTCAGCATATTTCCAACAGATACAAAATCACATGCGGATGAACTGTACCTTAGAAAATGGGATCTGTTCCAAAATTTAATGACCTGACTTGGTGTGCACAGCCTTACATTGACAGCTAAATCAGGGTTTCCACAGGTCTTAAAAAGTCTTTATTCGCCCTTCGGCATGTTAAAGCCTTAAAAAGGTCCTAAATTGGAGCAACAAGTCTTAAATTCATAATGGCATGGCATTAAATGTTGTATGAGAGATTATTTTATCGTTGCGTTTAAGTAGGGTAACCATATGTCCCGTTTTTAAGAGGTGTATCCCAGTGTCCCGACAATTCTCTTAACTTAGGGCATAGCCAGGAAAGTACTTTTGGGTGGGCCTCAACAAAAATGAATGGGCCCAGTTTTCGCCAATTAATTTGTTTGACCAAATTTTCCTTAACAACAGAGAAGCAGTGCATTTAAACAGATCTTTCACACCCTTAGAAATCAGAATCTGTGCATTTCTAAACTGTTTATAAATATTTATTTTAAGTCAAAGAATAATCTCTAATATTCTGGAGATTATTGGATACGCCACTGCTCTAAACAATGTAATTATGTCCCAGTTTCAGCTGGTAGTCTCACAGATTTTCTTCTAATTTTTGACGATACTTTTATTCTAGTTTTTCAGCAAATCCGCTGAAATGTATCTGGTTACCATGGCAATGACGTCATGCGATTGGCGCTGTTCTTTGTCGGTCTGTCAGTCAGTGCAAGTAGAAATGCACCAATAAAAATGTTTTCAACAACGAGCCAAAATGTGGTTAAATCTACAAGCCAAAATGGATGGAATAGGCAACATGGAATTTGTACATGAAAAAAAATACATTAAAATGTGGTTAAATCGTCCATCCATCCATCCATCTTCAACCGCTTATCCGAAGTCGGGTCGCGGGGACAGCTGCTCCAGCAGGGGGCCCCAAACTTCCCTATCCCGAGCCACATTAACCAGCTCTGACTGGGGGACCCCGAGGCATTTCCCAGGCCAGTGTGGAGATGTAATCTCTCCACCTAATCCTGGGTCTTCCCCGAGGCCTCCTCCCAGCTGGACGTGCCTGAAACACCTCCCTAGGGAGGCGGCCAGGGGGCATCCTTACCAGATGCCCAAACCACCTCAACTGACTCTTTTCGATGCAAAGGAGCAGCGGCTCTACTCCGAGCTCCTCACGGATGACTGAGCTCCTCACCCTATCTCTAAGAGAGAAGCCCGCCACCCTTCTGAGGAAGCCCATTTCGGCCGCTTGTACTCGTGACCTAGTTCTTTCGGTCATGACCCAGCCTTCATGACCATAGGTGAGGGTAGGAACAAAAATTGACCGGTAGATCGAGAGCTTTGCCTTCCGGCACAGCTCTCTTTTCGTGACAACGGTGCGATAGAGCGAGTCCAATACCGCCCCCGCTGCCCCGATTCTCCGGCCAACCTCCCGCTCCATTGTCCCCTCACTCGTGAATAAGACCCCGAGGTACTTGAACTCCTTCACTTGGGGCAATACCTCCTTCCCTACCTGGAGTACGCACTCCATCGGTTTCCTGCAAATCGTGAAAATACAAAATATAAAATAAAAATGTATTTTCACAAACTATATACACTCACCTAAAGGATTATTAGGAACACCTGTTCAATTTCTCATTAATGCAATTATCTAATCAACCAATCACATGGCAGTTGCTTCAATGCATTTAGGAGTGTGGTCCTGGTCAAGACAATCTCCTGAACTCCAAACTGAATGTCAGAATGGGAAAGAAGGTGATTTAAGCAATTTTGAGCGTGGCATGGTTGTTGGTGCCAGACGGGCCGGTCTGAGTATTTCACAATCTGCTCAGTTACTGGGATTTTCACGCACAACCATTTCGGGTTTACAAAGAATGGTGTGAAAAGGGAAAAACATCCAGTATGCAGCAGTCTTGTGGGCGAAAATGCCTTGTTGGTGCTAGAGGTCAGAGGAGAATGGGCCGTCTGATTCAAGCTGATAGAAGAGCAACTTTGCCTGAAATAACCACTCGTTACAACCGAGGTATGCAGCAAAGCATTTGTGAAGCCACAACACGCACAACCTTGAGGCGGATGGGCTACAACAGCAGAAGACCCCACCGGGTACCACTCATCTCCACTACAAATAGGAAAAAGAGGCTACAATTTGCAAGAGCTCACCAAAATTGGACAGTTGAAGACTGGAAAAATGTTGCCTGGTCTGATGAGTCTCGATTTCTGTTGAGACATTCAGATGGTAGAGTCAGAATTTGGTGTAAACAGAATGAGAACATGGATCCATCATGCCTTGTTACCACTGTGCAGGCTGGTAGTGGTGGTGGTGTAATGGTGTGGGGGATGTTTTCTTGGCACACTTTAGGCCCCTTAGTGCCAATTGGGCATCGTTTAAATGCCACGGCCTACCTGAGCATTGTTTCTGACCATGTCCATCCCTTTATGGCCACCATGTACCCATCCTCTGATGGCTACTTCCAGCAGGATAATGCACCATGTCACAAAGCTCGAATCATTTCAAATTGGTTTCTTGAACATGACAATGAGTTCACTGTACTAAAATGGCCCCCACAGTCACCAGATCTCAACCCAATAGAGCATCTTTGGGATGTGGTGGAACGGGAGCTTCGTGCCCTGGATGTGCATCCCACAAATCTCCATCAACTGCAAGATGCTATCCTATCAATATGGGCCAACATTTCTAAAGAATGCTTTCAGCACCTTGTTGAATCAATGCCACGTAGAATTAAGGCAGTTCTGAAGGCGAAAGGGGGTCAAACACAGTATTAGTATGGTGTTCCTAATAATCATTTAGGTGAGTGTATATATATACATTAAGATACAAAAGTTTGCATGCCCCTTTTACTCTTGTAAGTTTCAACACCCCTTTCAGAATGTATACAAACAGCCTTTAAGAGATAAAGTGTCAAAAGCTGGACCTCATTAGCCACTGAAGAACTCAAATGTGCAGAAGATGCTGAGAAACCAAATAACTGTGAACATCGTCACTGATCAGGACAAAGCAGGGACTCGTGAACAATTATTACACAAACATGGGAATGTCAACTTCTGAACAGGATCATGTGTGTAAATTCAGTTGCTATTTTGTCGTGTGAAATTTATGTGAGGGTCTGCAATGTCAAATAGCTTCTTCGTGGCACTACTAAATAAAAACAAAATGCAATTTTTATGGTCCCTCATTTAGAAAAAATAAATAAATAATTGAGTAAACATACTCAAGTGTCCCGTTTTGAGATTTAAAAATCTGGACACCCTGTTTAAGTTATTTTAGAGTGAAGAATAGGCCTAATTTCTGCGCCACATGCTTACATTAGATCGATAAATTGTGGTGGCATGTGCTGCTTCATCTTTCAGTTAGTGACACAGCGGTGTCGTAGAGGAATATAGCGGATACAATGGGTCTGATCAGTAGGTAAAAGTTATTTCCATTTCTGGTGGTTGGGAGCAGAGGTTTTCAAGCCTGAAAATACCTTTTGTAAAATGTATTAAAAAGTAATGAAAATCTATTGAAAGTTGCTTTTTTAAACTTTGAAGTGTTGCTATAAATGTGACTCTTCATGCTCCTTAGACATTAAGAGAACATATTGACGTATTGCGTTCTCTTCAATTAATTCCTTATATTTTATTTAGTTGGTCTTAAAAAGGTTGTAAAATGTCTTAAATGTAGCTTCATAAAATCTGCAGTAGGGCTGCAACTAATGATTATTTTAATAATCGACTAATCTAACGATTACTGGAACGATTATTCGGCGATTATTGCAACGATTCATCGTTATCTCTTAACCAATTATTCAGCTTGTGCACTGAGATAAAAGGTTGTATTAAATGTGCTTACTAACAATAAAGAGGACAAAATCATCTTTTAAAAATACCTTTAAATGACATTCACTGAATTAAAGGAACAAAATACTTCATTAAGTTTAATTCAGTAAAAAATCTCACACCTTTCTGTTCACTTCAATCAATCTTTAACTCACAAATAATCAAAATATCTCTTATTAATAAAGCTGCATATTGGCAATTTTCTTCACGATAAGATACACACAGTGACACATATATTATGATTCAATATGTCACGAGCCATCACGTTACAATCTAGCTGCTGCAAGTGCGCGCTCGAGGGACGAGCATCACCTCGACCGAGTGTGCAACAGCCAAGTGCAGTTTTTAATCTCTCCCCCTAAGATCGGGTCAATTCACGCGACTCATATAAGCGGTTCTGACCACTCATAGAAATGCAGTTTCGAGTTTGTACATATTTATCTTGCTTGCTTATTATTTGAACATTAATAAAGGATGCATTAAACATATAACGTCGGCATGTTTCCTTTAAAGGAGCTCGACACACAAGTATTGCTTAAGTGGAACGGCAGCTCCGAATCCGCTTTATTTCACAAAGAAAGTGCTTCTGTATTTACTTATTTTGTATTTTTGTATAATTCCCTCATACTGTGCAATCTACATCCGCTGAAGCTGATTGGAAAGTTTGGAGTGCATCTGGACTGTGAGCTGTCTTCCTGCTCTCGCGCGCCATCATTAGTTTCATTTGATCTCATGAACAAATGATTATTCGACAGCAACAAATTTTGTTGACAATTTGTTAATGTCACTGATTCACTTGAGCCCCTGTTCAGAGCACCTTGACTGCAGTTTAATTAGGTTGCAGCTTAGAAAGCTACTTAACTGATCCTAACTCAAATGGAACCTTATAAGTGACTGATTTGGGACATATTAAGGCAGCAACTTAAAGTTGTAACTCTACAGTGCATCATAAAAATAGCTCTTCTCTTGTGAAGCACATGGGAGACTCGACTTACAATTTATTTAGTGTTAGCATGTTGCTAAGCTAATGATGCAATTGTCTACCCCGGGGTCGGCTACCATTGGTACGTGGAGGGGTAATCACTGGCACGCCAGCAACACACCGTGTTTTCATGAGCTGAATGGGAGGCTAACCAAAAAGTAACTGCAGTTTACCCAACAGACTTGTGCAGTGCTTGCAAGCCATTTAAGCATCACGAGCCAACAGCGTTTCACTTTCGGTAAATGCACCCTTTTTGTTTCGGTCAGTCTGCGCGGATGACAGCCTCATTCCGTGTTTCATTTGTTTCTTATTGCATTCAGAACAACATGTGATTTAATAAGGAAAACACAAATATTAATCCTTGAGGTTTTCAACCCAGCATACAGGTACACCCTCCTTAAACCACAGCCACACTCAAAATCTTAAAAGAGAAAATTAAAAACACATCGTGGGATTAAAAAAAAGAGTCTATTCAAAATATGCATTAAACCTGAACATTTATGTTTTGGATTTTGGAGGTGTGATTCACTGAAAAGGGCTAAATAGGCCTAGTTGATCGGCTTGTGATGCACGAATGGCAGCACGAGTCTCGTCACACTTTAACAGTATTTAGCTTCCCATTCAGCATTCAATTTTACTCCAATAGAGAAAAATAAACGAATCGACAAACGATGTTATAACAACCTTATAATGAAGTTTCACCCATAACCCAAACCTAAACCTAAACCATGATTTAAATAGGAAAATAACATTTGTGTACCATGGAAGAAAGAAATAATTTGGGTTTGGAACAAGACGAGCGAAGCGCATATTGACATCAGTCTTTTGATTTGCATAACTAAATATGAATGAGTGAATAAATAAAGGGCTGGATAGGAGGCTAGCTAAAATGTTATGCTTGTACTGTATGGAATTGAAATTCTGCTTGTTGATTGGTTGGTCTTATTGGGAATAAAATTCGTACCTTTTTGTACAGATTTACATTTACATTTACGCATTTGGCAGACGCTTTTATCCAAAGCGACTTACAGTGCACTTATTACAGGGACAATCCCCCCGGAGCAACCTGGAGTTAAGTGTCTAGCTCAAGGACACAATGGTGGTGGCTGTGGGGATCAAACCAGCAACCTTCTGATTAACAGTTACGTGCCCACTACGCCACCACAGATTTTTTTTCGAAATCTTAGATTTTTGATAATGAGTTATTACATTTGCACTGTAGTAAACTAAAAGGAATGCTAATAGATGAACTAATAGAAATTATTATTCATAGTGTATTTGACAGGATGGGCTCTGTGTGTGTGTGTGTGTGTGTGTGTGTGTGTGTGTGTGTGTGTGTGTGTGTGTGTGTGTGTGTGTGTGTTGTCTTCTGTTCTCTGCACACTGTGAAGTGGTGTCTCTGTATGCCCATGCAAGGTGTACCTATATGTCTGTGTCTTTCTCTGCACACTGTGAAAGATGGTCTTAGATTGTGACGGCATACCTGTGTGTGTTTTTCATGCACACTGTGAAATGTTGCTGGAGTTTGCAGAGGGTGATTTCAATTTGCATTCTGAAAATATCTCCACAGACCCCAGACAGGAATGTTCTCCTAATAATAACCTTTAAAGACAGTTTACTTCAACAATTAACACACCTTTACTAGGCATTGTTTAGCTTTACTAATAAATCTATCTATTATTCTACTGTAAATGTAACTGTATTATTATGAGAACTATATATTAAATCTAAATTACATGGTGAGAAGATATCATGCGTTTATAGTATATGAATGACTAGAAACTAAAACAGCTTTATATGAAATCAGTTACTTAAACATAAAGTAATCTTGTCAGGCTTTCTAGAGTCATATACCATAAGCATCTTAAGAAGCATCTTTAGCTCAAATATCTAGACTAAAATGAAATAGCCCTGAAAAACACAACTGTGAAATATTTCTGTGGCTTGTATGCAGTTGATAGAGCGTGTCTAATCCTTTCAGTGGCGTGAGGCTGTTTCCTGTGATTTCAGAGTTTTTGAGCTTTTGCATCGGGGTATAGAAACAAGTAAACCTACTGCTCCATTGGACTGAATCTCATATTCATTCGCAAAACCTGTCAAGAACATATTCAGGTCACATTTCACCCCAATATCAAAAATAAGAAAATATTATATTTTTTTTGTTTTGTTTTTTTGTTTGCATTGTGACATTATTTTCATAACAATTATGTACATTTCCCCCTTTTGGGAATCACCATTACCCCAATTTAATGTGCTGACTAATTGCGGTATTAAGAATTTGGAGGTCTTATGTGGCAGGGCGGAGGGCGATAAGCCCGAGAGTGATAAAGGCCGACTGGAGACAGCAGTGCGACAGAGAGAGAGATTTACAGGCAGCTGTCCGACACCTGTGTGTGTGTTTGTCTTTTGGTTCAGTTTGATATTAAAATAGAATTTATATCGTCAAGCCGGTTCTCGCCTCCTCCTTTCCATTAATCCCTTTCACTGGTGCTGAAACCCGGGAAGGAGGAGGGATGCGCCGTAGTGGAGTTCTCGCCGCTGCCATACACACCAAAGGAGCAGCCGCAGCCATCTGCCGGAGGATGGAGGAGCCCGGCTGTCAGGAAGTGGAGGAACGGCCGCTGACCGCGAGGGGAGGAGGGGCACCCAACCAAGCGCCTGGAGCGGTTACCGCTGCCAGGGGCGGGGGAGACCCCTACCGTCCACCAAAAATGTGGCGTGGCGTTCCGTCCACCAGGGGCCTGAGGACTGGCTCCGATCCACCCGGGGAGGTACGGTTGTCATCCATTAGAGGGTGGAGGAGTGGGCGAGGACCAATTCTCTCTACCAATGCCGCACCGTGTTGGCCTTTTCCCTCTCTTTTTAAATGTTTTGTTAACTTGGCATGATTGCCATTACGGCATGTAGGTGCCACATTTTTTTGTTTCCCTTCCCTTGTCCCTTCCCCTGATCCAGGTAGACAGGGATGCCCCCCCGATCCAGGTAGACGGGGATATTTTTACATAGCATATTACCACATATATCGTTCACATAGCGCCTAAATGGACATCATAGAACAAGTGAAAGCTCTGATTCTCATAAATGTGAATGTATAGTTAATTTTGTTGCCCTAATACCACAGTTTGAAGGATTTTCAAAAGAATCACAAAGTGAAATATAATTTCTGTAAGTCATCAAATACAAACATCACTTTTATGCTCTGATAACTGCTGCTATAAGCCCCAAGCAGCCAACTATTACCTTTGGCTGTTTTCTAAACAATTAGCCGTTTTTTACTTGTTTGTGAGCTTGCTTGGCTGAATAATCCAATGTTGGATCTTAGATGTCCAGAACAAAATATGCCTTCCAGAAGGAAAAGCATGCATAAGAAATAATCAAAACATAGTGCATGACAGTAGTTGACCTTAATGAGAAAACTGACCATAGAAGAAGAAGCTTACACTTATGCCACTAGTGCCCCTTGTGGCAACACTGTGAATGCAAAGTGTACTTCTGTTATAAATTGCCCTCTGAAACATTTTAAAATGCAACAATGTACATTCTATTCTTATACTTTGTACAAATCATTTAGCAAAAATAAAGGTATCGTAACATGTTTCTATGAGACAATGTTGCTTAGTTTTATGCAAAAATCTTAAATCTGATTGGTTGATAAAGTAATAACACACCTCTCTCCAACAAGCTGCATAATTTGAGGAATCATTCATGTCCGTAGCATAAAAAGTGTTACATGCCAAAGGTGAAATACTTTGGGTTAGGGGTCTTGGAAAATCCCCAAACCTAAGTATGAGCAAAAATAATAATATTTGACTAAGCTAGCACCACTAAGGCCCAAAACATTATCTACACATGTATGTCAATGTAAACTCTTCTAGCTATTCAAGTTTGTACATTGTTGCATTTTAAAATGTTTCAGAGGGCAATTTATAACACAAGTACACTTTGCATTCACAGTGTTGCCACAAGGGGCACTAGTGGCATAAGTGTAAGCTTCTTCTTCTATGGTCAGTTTTCTCATTAAGGTCAACTACTGTCATGCACTGTGCCTTTGAAGGCTGCGTGTTAGGTAGGACGCGTCCTTTGAAGGCTGCAGTATTCAGAACGTCCTCCATTAAACAAGCCTTGTTGTGATTTTTAGACATTTCCATTGAAGCAAAGAATTGTGGGTTGTGAGTGCCCGTGAAGGATACACCTCATGCATCCTCCGAATTCCCATGAAGAAGGTCGCATTCGAAGTGTCCTACTCACTTTTATGAAATGAGACAGCCTCGATGTTGTAAGTGGCCGAGAAATGTGACCTCTGGAGGATGCAGCCTTCCAAACGAGACACAGCCATGGTGGTACAACACCAACTTTATAAATGATAAAACATCCGTGCATAGATTTGAAGGTAGTTCCTTCACTCCCACCTAAACGCGAAGGTTTGTTACCGGCAGAGCAATGCAAGAGTTAAGTATGTTCAATGGAACTGCGCATTTGTGTCTGGTCTAATAATATTAGGCTCTGAGGATCTTATTAATATAATTTATTGAAATATAAGAGGCATAACTAGCACTAATATTTCAACCAGTAAAAATACAAAAGCATGTGTTCAGACTGCCCAATCAAAAAAAAACATTAATATGTCAAGGTAAGAGGAAGTCACACAGCAACACAGGAAGTACATAAGTGAATATGGTCTGAGTCTGTGAGGACTAACGACCATTCGGCCTGTTTCCCATTATAGCCTCTCAAAAACAAATCAAATCTGATTTTGGATACAGTGAAGAAACAAACACATTGGACAACAGTTTTCACATTCTTCAGTGTATGCCAGATGACTCACCTGACAATTTAAGTAGAATATCAATTCCTCTACACTGATTGAATAATGGATGGAGATCTTTCCCATGGCTCGCTGTGGTAATGATTTCTTCATAAAGAGCTGCTGTGAATGCACAGTTTCCACTCAATGTGCCATGCACCATCTCCACACATGGACATGAGTTCAGGCCCTCCGGTGAGCGATGGTTCTCCTTTTTATATTCATTCTTTATTTCCTTTTTCTCTCTTTACTTCCACCTTAAGTGCTCCCACCAGAGGAAAATAAGTTTGAATGTCATATTTCAGAACATGTACATTTACAGTGGATTTTTAATGCTGGTTTTAAGGGTCAAACCTTTTTTGTTAGAACTTCAGGCTCTCCAAAGTTGTCTCCAAAAAACTGTTAAAATGAACAATTGGATATTCTGTTAAAGGAATAGTTCTCCGAAAAATGAAAATTCTCTCAAAAAAACAAAGTAAAACTAGTGTAGTTGATACAGCTCGTACGCTATTCGCTTTGTGTGATGAGCAGACAAATCAAATCATTGTTCAACTCCCATGTACAGGGCGACTCCATCAATAACATCAAACCTAATTGGTTTTTACTTCACAACATAATGATGTTTGGCCACAAGATGCATGAAAAACAATGTTTGAATTTACATGATTGAATCATGTACACTGGTTCCACATGAATCAATTAAGTTACATCAACAAATTTTTTTCCCTCTTGGTCATCATTAATTCTATGTCAGAATACATACTTTTGATTAGAATCATTTGACAATGATTTGATTAGCCTCAAAGGGATTTTATATGTGTCCCCAACATAATTTATTTCTAAAGGTTTATATGAAAAAAAAATTTCACATTACACATTGAGACTCACTGAGCACTTTATTGGGAACACCTGAACACCTACTTATTCATGCGATTATCTACAATAAGCCAATCGTGTAGCAGCATTGTAATGTCTAAAATCATGCAGATACGGGTCAGGAGCTTCAGTTAATGTCCACATAAACTGAACATAATGTTCAGTTAATGTACCAATGAGTAAAAATATGATCTCAGTGATTATGATTGTTGGTGCCAGATGGGCTGGTTTGAGTATTTCTGGGATTTTCACACACAACAGTCTCTAGAATTGACTCCGAATGGTGCCAAAAACAAAAAACATCCAGTGAAATGCCTTGTTGAGGAGAGTGGTCAATATAGAATGGCCAGACCAGTTCGAGCTGACACAAAGGCTACAGTAACTCAGATAATCACTCTGTACAATTGTAGTGAGCATAATAAAATCTCAGAAAGCACAACACGTCGAACCTTGAGGCAGATGCGCTATAACAGCAGAAGACCATGCTAGAAATGTTAATAGGACCACAGAATTCATAATAAAGTTCTCAGTGAGTGTATGTCATGTGGTTATGCTAGTTAGCTAACTTTAGGCTTGCATTAGTACAGTATATATTAGCATGCTAAGTAGCTACTTGAGTAAAGCAACATACAAGATGAAGTTTGTGTACCCATCCTCAGTCTAAGCAAAAACTCCACTCTTCACAACAGTGGTTAACATATCAGAATCGGTTGTAAACCTCAAAGTAACAACATTAAACACTATTAAGTCTCCCCTTTTAATGCACAAATTAATTAAAACTCTCTGCATCAAGTTCCATTCAAAGCATGCTGGGAACTATAAATCCCCTACCCAAATCTCTATGCTCATGTTGTTGAACAGACTTGATTGGTTTACATTCACCCTACATAATGTAATCTAGTAGAGTGCACATTTAAGAGAATAACATTAAGAAAAGAAAACAAGTTTAAAAGAGAATCACAATTTTGTTGTATAGATCACAAATAATATGATTTAGTCAATTGGACAACCTGCATTTGATGGAAGGAAGAAAGTCATACTTTTTCAATTGGGGTCAAAATAACAGAAATTATTAATGTTATCCTTTCAGTCAGTGAATTGGTTTATTATTGGCTGGAAAACTATTTCCATTCATGCATTTGGCAGACACTTTAATCTAAAATGACTTCCAGTGCACTCAAAGTATACATTTTACCAGCTCAACAGCTTCCTGGGAATCAACCCCATGACCCTGGTGATGTTGGCGCCAAGCTCGTCAGTTGAACTACAGAAACATTCAACATTTCCAGCATGTCAACCAATTCAGAGGCTCCAGCTGATGTTGAAATGATGTTGAAAGAATGTTGTCTGCCCAATGAGGAGGCACAGTTCCCTCGATGGCACCACTAATCAACCCGTGAACAAATACACAAACAGAGGAGCAAAAACGTAATGTGGGTGGATGTGGTCTGAATATTCAGCCAGGAAGGGGACTTGAGGTTTTGCAGTCCATGAATCCATTTGTCTGTTCTCTCTCTTTAGCAACTCCAGTCTCGTTGATTCTGAGCTCATAAGGAGCTCCTCTGTATGTCAGTCTTAGTCTCAGCTTTAGACACAAGCCAGCAAACCATTCATGGACACAAAAATGGCAAGAACGTTCTCTAAATGGTAAGTTCCAATGGGACTGACATAACTGAGAACTCTGTTAAATCAATTGAGTAATGAAAAGCATCAGCTGAGCAATAAGGGTTTCCTCTGGCTTTACGGCAACTGTATGTTTGTTTGCACTCATTTCAGTGCAAATGGTGGTCACATTTGCATCCTGGCTCATATAAACCTTGTTTAAATTAATTGATGCTCATGTAATATCTGTCCAGAGCAATGGTATGTCTGTTCGGCTGCTCTTTCCACTGTCAGAGGACCCCTCACGAATGCTACATTAATTAAAGCAACACCTGTTTGAAACTATTGACACAACAATAAGAGAGACACGGTGAGCAGTGCACAAGCAGATTATCAGCAGCTGTTCGGGCACTGGGCACGACTCCTCTGAATAGAGACCTCCTCCCCTTGAAGATGGGACTGAAGGACCCTCATCTGTCTCTATTGTTTGGCTATTTTCAACAGGATGAACACAGATTGTCTCGGTTGTTACTAATGGAGTTTATAGTGGCTTAATTGAGTGGAGTAAATACAGCGAGCACATCAGTGGAGTGGTGGACAGATGCTGGAGCAGATAATGAGGATAGGCTATTCTGAAGAATTCAAAACTTATTCAAGACTCTTTTATCCCTTTCAACAATGAGGGCGGGGAACTGCAGCACAGATGGCAGGGAGGGTTTTTAGAGGAGAAAGCTGCTTTTCTTTCAGGCAAATGCAGCGAAAAGTGATGTGGTCTTTATTGAGTATTCATTGGTGGTAAACACAGGTCACTATTGCTGTATCAATGACCAGTGGAGGAAAGAAACAAAGAGTTAGAAAAGGAGAGATAGACAGAGGTTGAGTAGTTGGGAAATTGAGAGTGAGCTGTGCAGAGCTAGCACAGACCGGCTAGAATTTGTCATGGCTGGTTAGTGCTGGTTTTGGAATGGTCTGGCTGATAAACCAGAATAAACCGCAACAGTCTGTTTCTGGAAGTAAAAACCCATTCATTTTTCAATAGACAAATAGTTTCTCAGCAATTACTTGAAAACCTTTAAAGTCAAACCTATCTTGAGCTCCGAGGTTGTTCATCGATGGTACATGCTTCCATTGAAGCTATCTGTCTGTGTTATTTCAACTTAATTGTTGTGTTTGATAGTGAAGTTCATACGTACTGTGTAAAGGCCAAAGTATAAGTTTTCCATGTGCCAGTACATCTCGTGCACCAGTATTTTAGCAGTAAGATTTTAAACGTTCTCCCCTTTACCCCCCGTTTGACAGTGAAACAATCGAGGGGGACCCCCTTTCCGTATTGAAGTGCTCAAAATTTCAAGCTCAGGCATCCCTTATTTGCACGGCAAAAGATTGGCAACCCTAGCTATTTTACAACATTGCATCTGGCCCTTGAGACAGCTTCGTTGATGATAGTATGCATTTAATCTATTTTGGTACCATCTAGTTTTTTGTTGCATTTTGAACATTTACTATTGAGTGTAAACTTCACTTGGTGCAGACATTTTCCCACCAGCTGGTTTAAGGGGGCCAATGTGAATCAATTCTTTCCACCGTATATGCGACATGATCAGGTGGGAACTCGACATGTTGCTACTGACTGTTCCCGTACCTTGACATCAACCAAAATTTGTCAAGTTACTGAGAAGCGGCATCTTTCATCAGACATCTTTGCATCAATTCAAACATGTTAACCTTTTCTTGAGGTGCTACTAGGGCTGCCAATCGATAATTCTTTTAATCTAATTAATTACACGGTGCCCCGATTAATTAATCGCAATTAATGGCATTTATTCGCATTTACAAATATTTGCTGAGAAAGCCCCTCATATAACAATAATTCAATATATAATGATGAAATAATTATACATAGTTATCTTTAAATATAAAAAAAATTTATACATATATATATATATATATATATATATATATATATATACATACAGCTTGAGATCCCTTTGAATTTGCACTCCTTCGAGTGTTTTGAATGCAAGAGTGTTCTGAATGTTGCTCATACAGCTGAAGTTTCACTTACTGCCCTCTGGAGTAAACAGGTGGTACTACAAGCATTTCTCAGAATCTTCCTTATTACGGTGCGATTAATTTGATAAAAAATTATGCGTTAAAAAATGTATGCAATTAATCGCAATGTCCCCGGACCGTAATAAGGAAGATTCCTGAGAAATGCTTGTAGTACCACCTATTTACTCCAGAGGGAGTTAAATCGACAGCCCAAGGTGCTACTGATCCAATAATCCCATTGAAACCAGAAGTTATCTTGATCACATAAACCAGGGGTGCACACACTTTTTTACATGATGATCTACTTTTAAATGACCAACTCAATACGATCTACCAACTGTTTTTTTGTTTAAAAAAAAAAATGCTTGTTGGGACTACTGCATGTATCCCTACATGGAATTCATCTTCTAATTAATTAAAAAAATATATAATAATGTTCAATGTTGATATCATTCAATTTTAACTCTAAACCCAAAACACCTACAGCACAATATAAAAAAATAGCCAGGGCATTTACCTTATTCTGATGACTTGCACTGAATGGAATCAGACAGTTTTGTATAATCCGGGCATTAGCTGCTGGTAGCTAGCCTCAAAAACTGCTAGCATCGCAATTTCGCGCTCTGTTCTCAGAAGCCCTTGGACGGCGCAAACCTAGTTGTCATGGCAACTGAATAAACAAAAATCTCGCCTCGTCAAAATGTACTCGTCAAGTGCAAGTCAATCAGAAACTAAAATATGGAAAAACATTATATTTATTTGTATTAAAATGTAACAAAATACATTTAAATTTTGTGCGATCTACCAGCATTGCCTTTGCGATCGACTGGTAGATCGCGATCGACATATTGGGCGCCCCTGACATAAACAATGATGAGGTTGAATTCTCCCTCTAAGATTACATTTTTACTCTACTGACAATTAGGTTTAGTGTTGGGGTTTTTGGTTAGGATGGTCCTTTTATAAAATTACATGGAATGGTTTTGGATACTGGTTCTGGCACCCTGCTGGTGGAAAAGGGGTATGTGAGAGAGCATAGTATTTGGCTACCACCTTCTCAAAATGGTTCCAAGACATTTGACCGCTTATAAAATGCACTCGCCACACACAGACACAGACACACACACACACACACACACACACACACACACACACACACACACACACACACACACACATACTTGAGAGTGACTCAATGGGGCATGCAAATGAAGGGTTGCAATGAGATTACACTGTAGGGGTGGCTATATCACAAAACGCAGCCAAGCTGTCTGCTTATCACTTACAGTGAAATGAACAATTAAAGCTCTCAATAAGGACTACTACAATACCCTTCGCTGAACTCTGTTACCACCCTATCCTTCAACCACAACACACAGAGAAAGCCCTCACACAATACTAAGGGGCAGAAACTGATCACCCTATGAATTCAGAGCACCCCATTATCACGCCATGTGTTCTCTCAAAACGCCAGGGTTCCCAGGCATGAGTCTTATTGTTCAATTCAATGAATGCCACTTGATGAATAAAGAGAAAGAGAGAGGGTGTGAATAAAAGAGTTAGTCCCGCTAATTCATCCTTTATCTCCATAAACAGCATTTCATTGTAATAGACTTCTAATTGACTTTGGCCAATCTGCTCGCTGGAGGATTTAATAAAGGATCCTGGGGATTGGGGTTTAAATGCATGTGCCATGACACCACAAAATAAATCCAGAATGTGACACCATGACAGGATTGTTAGGATAGGATGAAGCCTTGTTGCACAAGAGAAGAGGAACACAGAAAACAGGGCTTGTGAAGTTTAACCCCTAACCTAAACCTAAACCTAACCATAAAGAGTTTCTCTTTATAAACCTAAACCTAACCAGGATTTTATTTGGAAAATCCCGGTTGTGAAGAAGGAAAAACATCTGGGTTTTGAACGAGCGCTCGTATTGTATCGATTTGAAATTATGTTTGTTGAATTATAGTAGCCTAACTTTTTGTACAAGCCAATTCATGCAGGATCTTATGATTTTACCATCTCATACAAATAGTTATGAGGTGCCATAAGACTATGTTGGGGGTGCCAGGGGGCAGTGCCAGGGGGCATTTAGAATTTCTGAGGAGGCTTCACTTTGGGACTGAGTGTAAGGTCTTTTAAATAATATTTGGGGCGGTCTTTGGACAGCAATCAAAATCCCCTTAGGTCGTCGTCGATACTTACAGTAAAATTATGATTTTTTTAGCTACTGCAATAGGCTACCCTTATTAAATCTAACATTGCTGTCTGAAGTACACGACAATTCACAGCTTTTGTAGACATGCAAAACCCTAACTATTGACCCGTTTCAATGACATCACGTTTCCCCATATTTGTGACCACGAGCTTGAGGAAACAATGGTGGTGAATGGAAAAACACCCGTAAAACGATATCAAACAAAACCATGCCAAGTCCCAGGAGAGGTATAAAGAGGTCTGAGGTCAGGACAAATACTGCCAAATTTGACATTCATGGACATTTAATATATTTTATCCATGATTAACCTCCAAATGCCGGTGATTCTTATGTGTGTCCGGTGAGTGCACGTGCTTACCTGTACTGGTACATCACTGTAAACATCTCTCATTCAGGATGACAAATGTTTGTGTTGTTTTTTTGCTCTGATTTGGTCAAAATATTACAAAATGTCTGTGATGATCCCGCCTGTATTAATGTAAGAGCTGCTTTTAACTCATGAAGAATACAAAGAAAGCAACCGAGGCATATTAGTGTATAAGACTCATATGTTTACATTGTAGTCTGCTGGTGTGAATAAAGTCTGAACTTCATAATATTATGATGTTTTGTTTATTGGCTTACATTAGTACACATGTATAGGCTACATGAGATACTATATATTCACATTATAGTACTTTTACTATTTATTAAAATGTGTTACAATTATGACATTCTGGGTGTTATGAATAACATCGTCCTATGTGCATTTCCAGTTTAATTGTATGGATAATGTTATAAATATAATTGACACATGTAGGAGAACTGACATGTCTGAATAAATTAGCAAAGTATTTTATCCCCGCTCTCCTCCTTCACCGCTGCGTGACTTTGGCGAAATAAAGACGTGTCACTTAAAAGATACAACTTTATTTGAAAGAAAATTTACATTTTGGCTCTGGTAAGTGAAAACCAATATCACCTTTTCATGATTTATAAACAGACACAACATATTAACCGCATCCCACAGCGCAGCACAATGAAGAAACATGGCGCCGCGCTCAAACAGTGACGTCACACGAAACTAACGCTCGTGAGAAATAAAACGTGCCTTTTTGATGGTCAGACCGCTATTTTGAAGCGGTGTAAATTTAGGTATAATGTTTGTCAGATTTTCATCTAAAAATTCTACATTTATGCAAAAACTTCAGTGGTCGAAATGTGGTCGAAGGAGCGGTGGAATTGAGGAGGAACGGTCCCCCTTTAATTGGTGTTTTAACATGCGGCAATGTGTACAAATATCCATGGGTACATACAAAGTGACAGGTAACCTAATAAAGGGAGGACAAATGACACAAAGGCCAAACTTAAATCTATGTAGAGGAAAAGTATGTTGAGAGACTTTGATATCTCATATTGGCACATAAATCACTGCTGCACCACAAAGGAACAGGAGTTAATTTAACATTGTACATTATCTATACTTGCAGATGTAATGTTTTATATATAATATGCACAGAGAACAAATATAAGCTGCGTGATTTTTAAGGAGAAAATACCCTTTTCTCTCTTTTTAATAATAATAATAATAATAATAATAATAATAGTAAACAATTGCAGAACTGCATCTTTTTGTCTGTGGTTACTCAAATATGAACTAAAAACAGTGGGAACAGTGTAAAATTCGTTATTATATTAAATGTATTGTACACATTTGTAATGTGTAATATTGTATTTATTTCATATTATGAATTTTATATTGCAATACTCTATAATTATTTTCTAATTTATCAACAAAAAAGTATGATAAGTTGTATTGAAAAAATATACATTTCAAAATCTCGTAGTATTTTAAATGACATTGATATATTTTTTTACAACGTATATTTTCTTTGTTTAAAGTTAGTTTTTATATTCTAAAACTTTCTGTTTATTTACAGGTTTAAATGAAAGAAAGAAAAAAATCCAGATTTCGATCTGGTCTTCTCGTGTCCTGGTTTATTATAAATTCCCAGTGGATAAAAGCAAACTGATAGTTTAATAAACGTTACATGACATTTCACAATCTTCACCACAGCACAATCTAATTTGTAGATTTTAGGGGAAAGCAAATGAGCCAAGAAAGAAAGAAACCAAAGATTTTGTGAAGTTTTTCCTGAAGCTTTGAATGGAGATATGAATAGAACTAACATACCACACAACTCACTACATGATCATACAAAAAGTGCAGTTTTGCATTCAAGCTGACCATAACCACTGTAGATGGGCAAACAATGGCCATTTCCTGGACCTCTCAACAGCCTTTTCATTGGCTAAGAACGGCTCTGAGACAATAAAAAGTGCTGCATGTTTACAGACTCCTTCCATCAAGTCAGTACGGTCCTCTTTCTAAGTGAAAGATGCTACCCTGTTACCCACCATCCCCCAAGGTCAGGGCCTCTATTTAGTGTAATTACTAAATCATTACGTAATGACCCTGCATCAGTATAACAAGGGGAGCATCGCATTCCTGTGACTGTTTTTACTGTTAAGCTGCAGATGAGCTGCTTTTCAGGGTCAATGTTCAGTCAGTGTTTGCATGGCCGTGGGATTCCAGACACCGAATCGAATTTTTGTTTTATCACAAATAAGAGAGATTCTTTGCGGTCAATGAATTGTACAATCTGACCTCGACATATTCGAACAAGATGGTTAGAATTTTGTAAAGCATTTTTCCCCCTTTAAGTCAATGGCAGCAATCTAATATGCAAGTTTGAAATTATTGTTTGCAAAGATTTGCAAATTGCCAACTATTTATAAGCTAAACAGTCTTTTGGCATACTTATCCATTAACACCTTTTTTTACAATTTGTAGACTGACTAATCTGCTTTAAAGATGACAACTTCACGATTGTAACTTCAGGACATCCATCGTGCGCCACCTGCTGGTCATTGGTTGCGCGGTAACCCTAACGCCAATAAAAAAGAAAATATAAATATACAGTTTTTCTCAATTGCTTTGGCTCAGTTCTCAAATGTTTTTTTTATTTCCCAAAACATTAAGTTCAGATCTCTGAACAATTCGCTTCTTTTTCACATCAGATTGGAATTTCTTATTGATTTGAGCAACTTGCAAATGCTTTGGCACATGTGTGCAAAGAGTACATACAACTGTCTGCAGTTTGGACAACAAATAA